>NW_005842678.1:8678-41702 GCF_000455745.1 Alligator sinensis | reverse complement strand
GGGGGCAGGGCTGGGGGGACAGGCGGTTCCTCAGCTGCAGGCAGGCTCCTTGGGCTCCTGCAGCCAGGCCTGACTCCCCTCTAACCTTCCCGCAACCCATCTGATGCCGATCAGGCCAGCTCAGCACTGCTTGTCCTTGACAGCAGAGATACTGTACATGATTCCCACCTCCATATGGCCTCTGCAAGGGACGGGTCTCCCACCCTGGCATTTACACTGGGGTGCCTCCATCTCGTTCCAGCTGTTCTCAGAGCAGCAGGCAGAACAGTGGACAGGGCACCATCTGTTGGGTCTTGAGGGCACTATAACTCATGGCACTAACTCAAGTGCCATGAGTTAGAGCAGGGACCTGCGTGTCTGTCAGCACCCTAAATGCCCATGTGCATCTTTATGCACCTAAATACTTTTGAAAATCTAGTCCTTAGACCTCAAAATATGTTTTCTTTTCCTTTCTGAAATTTCCCCTTAGCTACTGAAACTTCATCAGATCACTGTCAAATCATTTTGGCTGCTTGCAGATGTTAAAAAAACCCTAAAAAACACGTTTCACCAGAAGAGGCAGTGCCTTAGTTGGACGTGGCATACCCAACGTCTATATAGATTGGGCACTTCAGCAAGATCAGGCACATCAGCAGGACGTTTTGGCACTTTTAGCTAAAGGTGATTCAATCACCTATTAGTTAAAAGTGCTAAAAATGTCCCGCTAAAGCACTCACTCTATATAGACACTGGGTAAGCCAGGGCCCACTAAGGCACTGCTTCTTCTGGGCATGCGTGGGGCTCAGCACCAGAATGTACTGAGTTTAACATAAAGAGCTATTTGTGCGGGGAGTGGGGGTTAACATCTGTAAGCAACCCTTGAGGGGTACATATAGAGCCTTGAAGCTCACAATGTTTTATTATTCACTACATACCTAAAGATAATGGTTATGACATCCCAAGATATGGGAAAAAGTTACATTTCCAGTCACAGGAATTAACTAGTTACAAAGTTAAAGAAATGGCTAACTTTTAACTTTAACTAGTTTTAAAAAAAGTTTAATTTTAACTTTTTTTAAAGCATAAGTCAAAAGTTAAAAATAATTGAAAGCCAGCTTTCCCAGAGTTTTTCCTGACACAGCCACTCTCTAGGACTTACATGGAATGATATTTCTTTATTGAAATGCTAGGACTTCTTGTTTGAGAGACAGAGAGTAGAGTGCCTTCCTATGAAATATGGTCTCTTAAGAACTATGTCTCACAGTTCCTTAGTTCATGCTGGCATTTTCTGTGCATTTGCAGAAGTCAACAGGGCAGCCAGTTGGCTGCAGGAGAGGGAACAAGCACAAGCAAGCAGAGACATTGATCCCAGTTAAGAGCAGGAGCAAATAGTGAGGGTGAAGCGGATGATGACTTTTTTAATTTAATGAAGATCAGAACCAGCAGCCCAAGGCCCAAGAAGTTGAGCATTACTTCTCATCTGTGAGAAACTTATCTGAGATGTCACCTACTATGAAAAAACTATTCATCTGTTATAACACAAGCATTCCCTCATCTGCCCATGTAGAGAGATTGTTCAGTAGTGGGGGCTTAGTTTTGCAAGACAGAAAAGGAAAATTGTCAGGTGTAAATTTTGAAATGCAGCTTTTGCTGAAGTTCAATAAGCATGTTTAAACCGTTTCTGCTATGCAACTGTACATACTTTTTCTCGTTTAAACTGATTTTCTCGTTTCAGTCTACTCTTGATTTTCAGACACTTTCATTATTTCTAATTCAGATGTATTTCATACCCTTTTGTTACCTTTTGAGCAATAAAAATTGTAACAACAGAGGTTTTCTGTGGAAACAGCTTTCATTTGTCACCTGGCTATGAATATCTCTTTTCTGTTATTCTGGTATACCTATATGATCCATTGACTTTTACAAAGTACTTCACATGGAGAGGGTGAGAAGGATCTAACATTACATAGGTATTGGTAAATTGTTATTCTGAAAACTGTATGACAATTATAACATTGTTTTCAGGAAAAACAGGGTGAGTTACAAGTAAATTAATGTGCTTCTGTGGGCTTATAGAAAAGAAACCCACTCATTGCATTTGAAAATGAAAAATGATGCTGAGGCAATTCACCGTGTTTCACGCATTTCTCACAAATCAACTTAACTTTTAACTAGTTACTCTCTTTTTAACTTACCTTTTAACTAGTTGAAAGTAGAAATATTTAACTTTTAACTTAAGTTAATTTTAAAGGCTGCTAACTTTTAACTTTAACTAGTTACGTTTTTCATAAACTTTTCCCATGACTATATTTTTCTCCCATGTTGTGTTCCACATACAGTTCTTATGAACCACTATTGAACAAAAACAGCTGGCTCCAAACGAGAGGAGCTCTATGTTATCTGCAGACCAAATAAACTCAGAATAGTCATGCCCAATCCAGGATGATGATGTTAGCTCATAGCGCTGGGCATTTAAACAGTGAATGAAACAGATTATTGACATTAAGGTAAGAGGTGGGCTGGATTTTTTTCTTCTGTATATGCTTAAATACTATACAGTTACCTGAGATAGCCAAATTTAAGGAAAGATGAATGAAGAAATATGTAGACAGAATTCTAAGTTATTGATGTCCTAAGATTTATCATATAATTTGGAAAATTGCTAAAAATAGCTACTAGGGTCAAAACAATAAACTGATATTCTATAAAATAAATTACTTTAATAAGAGGTAAGGAATTCTCAAAACAACTTTTCCATTTAGTTAATAAAATTGGAATATATGAATAAATTACAGCCTACTGCATGATAAAACCATGACCTCTTCCATAAGTTTTTTAATATCAAACAGTATATTATAAAAACCTTTATAAATATTTTCATCATTAAATAGCTAAAATATTTTCTTGTAATTTCTTAAATTTGCATTTAGACATAATGCAAAAACAATTAAATAATTGGGTAAGAATATATCCCCCACACATCCCTAACAATTCTTTCAATATCACAGACTGATGAGCTTTACTCTCATGCATCCTATGTCTTCAGAATCTTGGGTGTGTGAATGCTGCTTTATTACACTGATCCTTATAAACTTACTCCTGTGGGTAGTCCAGCTGAGCCAAAGGAGGTTGGCTACATCAATAGTTTTACATAAGTTTAAGAGTTTGAAGGATCAGGGCCTTAAACTGGTATTTGTGAAGAATTCTCTATATACTGTTCTTTCTTGTTTCTTAGAATGATCCTATAATAACAAATGTAATTGTGCATTTCTGTATCAGGTTCAAGGCCTTTAGATCTTGCATAAACCAGTGACTGTTTGTTTAGGTTTCTGTGAATCAACTAGCTGGTAATCTATTTCCTGCAGAAGGCAAAAAACAGCGTTGGCAAAGTAGCCAGCGCAGCTTCCAAGAAATATTTGGTGATGTAGATGAAATTACTATTTGGGAGACTTGCACTTCCCACTGGTCTCATAACAAGACCATGAAATCTCTTCACAGCAACTCCAGGCCACCATGCCAATATACGAGTAACTATACTAGTAAATCCATTTCATATTTAAAACCATTTTTAAAGATTTTAGAGCAAAGAATTATGTTATACCAGCATTTAAAAAACCTTTGCAATTGGAAACTATTTTTTTAATTACTAAAATTAGCCCTGATGATGCAGTAAACTTTTTGCAATACCTCAGAATACCAGGCTACCTACATAGGTACCCAAACTTTGATTTCAGTTTGTACCTACATTTTTAAATAGCGATGCCATATTATCAGGAAGTACAAGTCAACAGAGCTCCACTAACTTATGGGGACCTATACTAATTTGCACTACTGAAGACAGCCCCACTTCTCCTCACAATTTCCATATTCTGTCCAAAACCCTGCATAAAGTAATCTTGTCACTTTTAGGGAATGTCTGAAGGTACTATTGCTCTCATTTAGGATGTGGTCTACAGGATGGCAAGGAGATATACTACAACATGATGACGTTGCATTGAAATATGGCAAATAAAGACAACAAATAGAAATGGCCATGAACTATATTGTAGATTGGACATCTGTTAAGGTACTTCAGGAATCAATGTGAGGTCCACATTTAGTATCTTCATTTGTGACCTCAGTGAAGGCATAAACAGAGCATTAATATAGCCTGTAGATAATACTATGGTTCTGATTCTGCTAGTACTTGTATATACATAGAAGCTATCCTATTGCTTTCAAAGGTCAATACAGTTAAGCATAAGCGTTTGCAGGATCAGGGATTAATTTGAAGACACTAAGATTACTAGTGAAGAAAGAGAGAAGTAATTTAAACGAACTAATAGAGATTAGAGACGTGGGCCGGAAACGCAAAAAAAAATCTGTCTACAAAAATGCAAGCTAATACTTCTGGATAAAATTGATTATCAATAGAAGCAAGAAATCTGGAATGTGATAATGCTGCCAACATTCTATAAATGATAATATCAAATGTAAATTTATATATTGCAATATGGCAGCAAAAGACACTACTGTACATTTAGGTCTGACTAACAAAAATATCACACAACAAAAGACAAAGTCTCTTTCTCTAGGACTCTGGTGCAGCCATGTTTGAAATACGGTATGTATCTTGGTGCCTAACTGCCAGAAATATATTGACAAATGGAGGAAGTTACAAAGAAAACAACAAAAATGATCACAGGAAGAAATGCTTGATGAGATGTGATTATATCAGCTAAACAGGCACCATTTGGCCAGTAACTAAGGAGGGTGGGGACATAACATCCAACAAATATTTATAGTCTATAATTACTAAGAGGACAGAGAAATGACTCTAAGTGATACAAACGGGTATGGCTAGCAGAAAAAGGATAAAAAATAAAGAAGGAAAAATTTAGGAAATATATCATAGAAAAATTCCTGAAAATGAGGCATTAGGATGGGAAAGAGTCTCCAGAAAGGGCTTAAGCATCATTATCTAAGGCATTAAAACTAGACTGAAAAAAGTGTAAGAAAATGTAGCTAAGGGAACAATCCTGAACTGCCAGAGAAATGCCATCAATATTCTGTGCCCTTATGAGACATCACAATGTTGCAATGGAATGTCATAGCATCAACTTTACTCATATTGGAATGATCTCAGTAATAATTTCATCATAATTTAAGAATTGAGTGAAAAAAGAAAGCTGTTTCTGTGAGTTAAATTTTCTTTTTGCATGTAGATTAATAAAGTTATAGGGCTTACTGCTGTTATATCATGTGTGTTTATTGAAGATCCAGAGCCTGAAACTATTAAAAGAGTTCTAAGACACAGAACTAGCTGTAGGGCGCAAAAATAACATCAAATAATCCTAACTACCATGACAGTGCTACAGGGAGTTGTTTCTAAATTTGGCATGTATTAAGGTCATAATGGCTGGCTTTGAAGAATACAGAACAGGCTCATTAACATCACATGAACTGCAAGTTATATAGTAAGATCAGATCACTCAGAGATTTGGTCAGTCAGGCAATTAGAGGCCATACCCCCATAGAAAAGGGAGTACACGAGGAATGGTCATCTCTCAAAAACATAATCCTTGAAGCACAGGGGAAAGCCACTGCATCTCACAAGAAATGTAATCAACGGGCAAGGAACCCCCCTTGGCTGAACACGGAACTATTTGACCCCATTAAACTCAAAAGAGAAGCCTACACCCACTGGAAAATAGGAAGCATCGCCAAAGTGGACTACACAGCAGTTGCCCGCACCTGTAGAGAGCGGTCCAGAAAAGCTAAAGCACAAACCGAACTCAGGCTAGCTACAGGAATCAAGGACAAAAAAAAGTCCTTCTTCAGATATGTGGGAAGCTGAAAAAAGAAAAAGATAGGGACCCATTGCTAATCGGGCAACTGACATCTGACGCCCAAGAAAGGGCCAATATCCTAAACAACTTTTTTGTATGGGTTTTTCACCCTCCCAAGGGGATCACACTGTCAGAAAGGACACAAACTAGGAGCACTCCTGGGAGCAGGTGATGGGCCCAAAATTGATGTGGATCAGGTGAGGGAACACCTTGAGAAACTGGACATTCACAAGTCCGCGGGCCCAGATGGAATGCACCTGAGAGTCTTGAAGGAGCTGGCAGACATCACTGCATCCCCCTTGGCAAAGATATTTGAAAATTCATGGTGCTCACGCAAGGTCCCAGAAGACTGGAAAAGAGCCAATGTGGTCCCTATCTTCAAGAAAGGGAGGAGGGATGACCCGGAGAATTATAGA
This sequence comes from Alligator sinensis, assembly GCF_000455745.1. Taxonomy (NCBI): domain Eukaryota; kingdom Metazoa; phylum Chordata; order Crocodylia; family Alligatoridae; genus Alligator; species Alligator sinensis. The sequence goes on along the minus strand of NW_005842678.1, from coordinate 35,479 downwards.
CCAATCAGTCTGACATCTGTCCCTAGAAAAATCCTGGAGAAAACTGTCAAGGGATCCATCAAAGCCAGACTAATGGAAGGCAAGCATCTGAATGCCAGCCAACATAGCTTTGTGACTGGCAGGTCTTGTCTGACCAACCTCATCTTCTTCTATGTCCAGGGCACATGTTACCTGGTCAAGGGAGATAATGTGGATGTCATATCTAGATTTCAAGAAAGACTTTGACCTAGTTTCCCATGATGTCCTCATGGTTAAGCTGTGGAACTGTGGCCTTGATCATCTTATGGTCCAATGGCTAAGTAACTGGCTATGGGGTCAGACCCAAAGAGTACTAGTTGACAGGAGCAAATCAACATGGCGCAGGGTGACCAGTAGAGTCCCTCAGGGCTCACTACTTGGGCCGGTGCTCTTTAACATCTTCATTAACCATGTGGATTCAGGAGTCAGATGCGAACTAGGAAAGTTCATGGATGACACCAAATTATGGGAGAGGGAGGTCACACTGCAGGACAAGCTGGGGATACAGGCTGACTTGGACTTGGACATGCCCTCCAGGTGGGCTGACCAAAACCTGATGGCCTTCAATGTAGAGAACTAAAAGGTGCTGCACCTTGCCTTCAACAAACTTACATTCACTAGCACCACAACCGAAAGAGACTTGGGCATCTTGATTGACCGCAAGATGAATACGAGCCACCAATGAAATGCTGTAGCTAGCAAAGCAAGCCAAACTCTGGTGTGCATCCACCAATGCATCTCAAGCAAAACCGGGGACGTCATCCTTCCACCTTACTCGGGCCTGGTGAGATGGCAGCTGGAGGACTGCGTCCAGTTTCGGGCCCCCCACTTCAGGAGGGATGTGGAAAAGCTTGAGAAAGTCCAGAGGAGAGACACTTGTATGATTCAAGGCCTGGAGGGCAGGCCGTATGAAGAGAGGCTGAGGGACTTGGGACTCTTCAGTGTGGAAAAGAGAAGGCTCAGGGGGCACTTGGTAGCACCCTACAATTATATAAGAAGGGTTCACCAGGACCTGGGAGAACAGCTGTTCACCAGAGCTCCCCAAGGGATAGCAAGGTATAACCGCCATAAACTCCAGGAAGGCCGATTTAGACTAGACATAAGAAAAAAGTTCTTTACGGTGTCAGTGTCTGAGGTGTGGAACAGACTTCCCCCCAGAGGTGGTGCAAGCACCTACCCTGGGCTCTTTCAAAAAACGTAGACGTTTTCCTTGCTGGGGTCATTTGATCCCAGCTGACTTCCTGCCTATGGCAGGGAGGGACTGGACTTGATCTCACAATGTCCCTTCCAGCTCCTAATGTCTATGAAATCACTCACTATGTGTCTGGTTTTTGTCTAGTCCCCTGGTCCCTGTGGTGTGTTGCCAGTTTTGCAGTGCAGGACTAATCTGGCTTACCCTGTATTGCACACATGCAAGTTCTACTCACTTAGCACCCCTGGTCCTCTACTTCCTATCCAAAACATTCAGTCAAGTATCCCAGTAATACATAAGTATCATGGTCAAGTATTCCTTCAGCACAGGCATAACATGAGAATGAAGAGATAAAGATACAGTTGAAAAAGGAATCTGGAGGAGAGGGAGAAGAGTGACACAAGGGATCCATGGAAGGTAAGAAGGAGGAGGTAAGGGCAGAAACCAAGAGGGGAAAGGACAAGAAGAGAAAGAAGAGAACAGGACAGGAGAAGAGGACCAAAGAATAGAGTGTGCAAAGGGAAGAGACTGGAGGTCCCCAGAGACTGCCTGACCAAGAGAACAGAACAGGAAGAGAGAACAATAGGGGCTAAAATGGAGATTAGAATAAAAGGAAATAGACTGAATATACAATAATCACAAGAAATGGATTAAAGGACTAAGGAAAAGAGATATAAAATGAAATGACAGGAAAACATCAAGAGCAATAGAAATGCTAAGGGGAGAAGAGACAGGAGAAAGAGAGAACTGGGGGCAGATGAAAGGGAAAAGGAGAGAATCTAAGAGATCAATGAGAAAGTCAAGCTGACTGCAGTACTTAATAACACTTGGTTTTGTGTGCAAATGGCACGGCTTACCCAAAGGGATGCAAGCTAGGAGAAGGAAAATGGACATGATGTTTATTATGGTTCACACATAAGGTTATATAGCTTTCATAGCACTGGCCCATTTAAACTAAAATGGTACAATTCTCTTTATGTGGCTGCACTCCTATCATTCTAAATTAAGGGCAGGCAAAATACAGGCCACAGGCCATATCTGGCCTGCCAACTGATTCTGTCCAGCCTGTAGATAAGTTTTGGGTAGACCTGTATCATGTTGGTTAGTATGTTAATATGTGCTATTTTGATTAAGTGTAGATACAACACAAAGAATCCTTGATACTATCTATAAATGCCATAACAATTTTAAGTATAGCTAGTGTTAAGCAGGATTCATTTTATGTGCGCAGCCCTCAACAGCTCACCAAAACTTTTTAAGTGGCCCTCCAGCCCAAATAGTTGCCCACCCCTGGTTTAAATACTAACAATTTACTCCTGCATTAGAGAGGAAATAAGCTACACTGATATAAGCAACCTGTATACTAATCTAACTGAGGCTCATTAGGAGTTATATGGACATAAATATTTCAGTAAAAAAAGTAACACCCCCTATATCAAATAATGATGCCAGTAGGAAACTAAGTATAAGCTGCAGAGTGAGGAAAGGTAGGGCTTGATCCAAATTTAGTACAAAAAAAATCGGGTAAAGCTCATAAGCCCTCAGAAATTGCCTTAAACCAATGTATCTAGTGTTGAGATCAAACACAATGTCAGCATAGTGCTTAGAATCTTTGATAAGTTTAATCATGTGAGAAATTTCAGCTGCATAGATGTCATGTGTTGTAAAACAGAAAATCTGTTGGATGATTTTAGTACTGAAATCTTGACTATAAATCAAAATTTTTAACAAGACCCTTCACAGATGGATAAAAACAACAGTTAAAAATTGACATTAAAATGCACTCTCACACATTTAGGTCTACAGTTGCCAGTCATAAGATTTTGCAGTTTTCTGAACTGAGGAAGAATTAAAAACAGCATGTCTCACAAAACAAAGCTACATTCCCTGCCTCTATGTGATGTTTTGTGTCAGACCCCAGAGATAGGGTACTCACAGGTTTTCGAGTTGGTGTGACTTGAACAGAATGGTAAAATTCAGGCTGAACTCGGCTGCTTTTCTTGATTTTTCTTTTCCTGACAGAAGTTTCTTGCTCGCTTAGGTGATGAGCTTCCACTAGAGGCTGTGTTTCTTCAAGGCGAGGTGCTACACGTCTTCTAGCATGACGAGGACTTGATCTAAAACCCTGTGACATAGGAAAAGCAACGGTAATGTCTGATAATTCTCAAAATGCAGCATATAATGACAAACATATTGGGAAGGGTCTTATTTAAAAGACTAGCACTACAAATATAGCCTGGGTAAAAGTTTATAAGTTAAGGGGCATTGTTAAGTTATAGCATCACATTTACTTACAGCTCTTTTTATACCTAGATTATATATTTATTATAGGTACAGCTGGCAGCAATAGCTAGAGTTGCTTCCCATTATAAAGCCATGTTCAGTTGCTCATAACTTTGCCAAACTTTATGTATTAAGAATAAAAAATTCAACACATGCTCTCCCTCAGACTGAATTACTCAAGAGAGTTTAAGCAAAAGATGGATCAGTCTTTTTTTCTTTTTTTTTTTTTTTGTAAAAATGAGGTTAGGGAAAACTAAGTAGCCTACCATCAGTAATTTTTGCCAACCATTTTTTTTAAGAACTTGACCACCTTCAGGGTTTAAAAAAGGATGTTGAAATTTGGCAGCAGAGCACTTCTCAGGTCATGGAGCTGATTTTTGCTGCCACAATGTAAATCCATCCATAACTGACCTGGTTCAAGCCTCTAAACTGTAAAAATCTCTAACTGTTCCATCTGTGTTCCACAAGTTTCCAGCCAATGAAAATATAATTTCCACATAGCAGTGGGATTTGCCTCGCTACTGCCAACACATACTACTTGTGTTGTGTGTGCCAACCTTGTATGCCAACTGCATGTCAACCACGTTTTAACATACTCAAGGTTCAATGTGTCCCAACTCTGTGTGCACTGCATATGCTCCAAGCTCTTCCTGAGCCTGGGAATAGAAGCCAGGTCCCTTATTTAGCATCTCATCCCCCTAGTCTCACCACTTTTCAGAATGAATGTGCCAAATCTGTGTCCCAAGCTATGCTGTCTAATGAACAGGTATCATTCCCATTCAAAGTTGAGCACAGAACCAAGAATTCCTAATTCCCAGCATTCTAAGATCTACACCTAGATCCCAGGTCTAGCAAATAGCTGCTTAAGCTATAGTTTATGTTAGTGTTGTAGTACACTGTAATGACCTGTCCATACTGACTTCCACAGCTAGCAGCTATTCCTTTATCTGAGTTGTGACTCTAAGAGTACATCTACATGTTGCCTTATGGCGATGTCATTACTGCACTGTGCTTTTGTAATTCCTTTTGGAAGTACTACAGCACGGCACAGTAACTGCCCATACTGCACCATACACGTGGCACACAGTTATTTTTAGCAGCTACTTCACTGTAGCGGTGCACTACAATGGGGGAGCACGCCACTACGGCAAAGTAGCTGCTGATCACATGTAGACACCCGTGGACACTACATCGCCATAGAATGTCAGTATGGCAATGTAGCATCATGTGTAGATGTGCCCTAAAAGGAGCAAATTCCAACCACTTCATGTAAGTCTGGAGAAAATAAGTTTCTATAGTTTATAATATATTCTCTTTTTTTCCAGTTAGCTTAAAAATCCCTAGGAAATAACATACAAAAATGTGTTAAAAGAATGTTATTTGTTCTGATAATTCAAGCAATCTAAAGTTGGGAAAAGCAAGAATTACAGTTCCCTGTTCAGTTTAAAGTTACCTTGCTTATGCATATACATTATGACTCAGACGTTAAATATGTGACTATATACTCTTTATTTTCTCTGATGCATGACTTATTCAAAATACAGGATGAACAGTACCTGAAGCAGCGGGCTATAAGAAGAGAAAAGACTTATTCTTGCATATAATACATTAAACCAGGACACAGGAAAAGGTTTAACTCTGCCGTGGACTTCATAGGTGATGTCAAGGCTCTCAAATACATATACAAACAGGCCACATGGACAATTTATGACAAATACTGACATTCCCTAACTATGAATGCCAGATTTTGCCAGCCTAACATGGTTTTCACAGTCTTACATGTAAAAGAGAGAGTATTTATATGGACATGTTGGAAGAACTGGGATTATTTCTGTAGAGAAAATAGTTTTCCAATACAAAAAAGCACTGTTTTAAAGAGAATGGTGACCAAGAGCGCCTATACATGAGCAGCCAGGCTGCTTCAATGTGCTGTAATTACTTGATTAATTGAGCCTGCTGGAGCATGGTAACTACCATGCTCCAGCAGGCTCCAGTGTCTTGTGTATTAGCATCCCTGAGCTGAAAAACGGCAGGAACGGCACTGAAATTAACACTTGTTTAGACAAGCTCATTCGATGAGCTTTAGTGAAAGCGCCCCTGCCACCATTTTTCAGTGTGGGGACGCTGATACACGAGACACCCTGGGTGCTTTAATTAGAGTGGCTCTTGGAGCCACTCTAATTAAAGCACCCCCACACACACTCCCGGAGCACATTACCAATATGTTGTTCGGCTTTCTACTTCCTGTCCTATAGTCTCTCCCCAATCTACTGCTTTACTTTCTGCGCCCTGCCCTGTGTCCTTACCACTCTGCTGCTTTTTGCTCTCTGCACTGTCTGCCACTATGCTCCCTGCTCCCTCCCCTACCTACCACGTCACACACACAGGTTGCTTGTGCTACACACTGGCCACACCTGACCCACATGACCTGTTATGCCCTTCCAGAGCTATTTTCTTATTATTTTATATATTGGATTTTATATTATATATATTTATATAAATATAAATTATGTTTATATATTTTAAATTATATTAATATATATATTAAATTATATTTATATATTTTATATATTGGATTTTATAATTACACCAAAGAGTTTTTTTCTTTAAGCATCATTCTCTCCAGTGGAGTGGATAAAAAGCGTTTATAAAAACCCATGAGTTTAATTTTGCTTCTTGAAATTAAAGGCAAAACTTCCAGGGCCGAAGTCTGTCCTAAGTAATATTACATCCAATTCCAGTGAAACCACCAGAGCTGCAAAAGGTATCTCAGTAGATTCTGGTCCCTTATGTCTTTAGTGGGAACAGCTCCAGCCCCATATTTGCTTTGGATGTTCTATAAACATTAAAAAAATGTAAATCTGTGACCCTCTGTTGTACTGATGTAAAGGAAAGACTGTTTTGCCCCATATTCCTTTCACTTCTACTTTAAATAAATAACAAATATAAACAACTTTGCATTAAAATGGGGCAATAGCATAGCAGCTTTATGAGATAGGTCAGATTTTTAGTCTCCAGATGACATTCTTTTTCTATAGAAATATTAATGTGCACCAGGGATTATAACCTCTAAGGCTGAACTGACTGAACAGTACATTGTTCTGAATTCTGGAACCAGAATAAGGTTCCCTGTGCTCTAGAAAGATGCTAAGCTTTAGCTACAGGCGCAGAGCTGGCTATTGGCTGATAACTGGTCATACGGAAAGCATGCTCACCAGTCCCAAAGCCAGTCCACCTCCCCCAGTCAGATAAATCTGTTTCAGAATGCATGTTTATGTAACAGAAGAATTTGGTGGCATTTAAGCAGCTCTGAAAGTAATTAGAGATGCATGCCAAACAGGGATTTAAATGGATCACTGAGTGACTTCACCTCAAAAGACTCCTACATATAACAATTGAATATTTTGTTTAAATATTAAAGAACCACCTATGTCTTCTATTTGCAGACAGTGCTGATCATACATATTTTTTGTATTTTTTTTCCTTTATTACTTGGGATACTAACAAGTAAGCAGGATCTTTGTTGTTTTAAGACCTCCTCTGTTTCTCTTGCTGAAATTGATTCCTCACTCAAAGTCACAATCTTCTGTTTGTTATGCCACAAATAGTTGCTTTGGAGAGACTTATGATGTGATAAAAGCAGAGGATCATAACTGCAGGTGGGAAATGAATTCTTTATCAACAAATGTACTGTTGGATGGCTGATATCCCTGGACCAAATGTTAAATGTTTACTCATTCCTGTAACAGAAGCTGCAGGTTCTGGCCCACCAATTATAATAATCAGAAAAAAATGAAGAAAAAAAATTAAAAGGTGAAATACTAGCTTTTGCATCAAAATGGTTTGGGGTTTTGTTTGCTTGTTTTTTGTTTGAGTTGCATGAAGCATATTAATATAAAAAAAAAGGCTTGCTTGCCAATAAACCAATGAATCTTTTTTAAACATTTCAACTACCAGCTCTTCCCTTTATAAATAACACAATGAACAGACGTCCTGTTGTGTCACCATATACATTATTTAACCTACAATTAACCTGAAACTGAAGGCTTCCCATACTATCAGGGAAATCACATTGACAAAATAAGAATTTCACAGGAATCAGAGATAATGTGATTTTAGATATTAAGTCACAGCTCTTGGAAAAGCAGGAAAGGAGCACAAAGCATTCTGGGTGTTCACAGCATTCCATATTTTTAAGCACATGTGTCTGAGCCTAAAGTACGAGGGAACACAGGGTAAGGCTTGTCAATGCAACGTGCTCAGGGTGCAGACAGAAAAAAAAAACTAAAACCACTTCCCTGCCCCTGCTATACTGCTTGAAAGGCAGGATGATTTACACCTTGCAAGCATGGGTCAGCTGATCTGTCATTACTGTTTCATTTATCCACTCCTATCCTGCAATAAGGGAACCTAAGTAGAGAGATGAAACATTTACATATGATTTAGCTGAATCATGGTTAGTTCTCCATTGTTAAAGCAGTATAATTGTTTTGCCTGTCCCTTCCCTCTTTGCTCTAATGCTGACCAGAACTTTGCAATTGCCTCTAGCTCAAGAATGGCTGAGTCGCTGGAGAATTATGCATCTTTTCTGGATCTTCAGGCCGCTGATTCCTAAACTAAGGTGGTGATTCATTTTTAACCCAGTACAATTGAGAGACAAACCAAACCAAACACAAAACCTCAATTGGATGTCTAAAAATATATTAAGAAATGTTCTTCTACACAGTACTACACCATCAGTTTTATTCTACACAGCAATACAGTTGCCAAGTAGCATGAGAGACCACACCATAAATATTCTTTCTTAAAATTGCTGCATCTTAAAAGTGTCCAACAGAGTCAGTACCAGATGTTTCAGAAAAAGGCACAACCATGAATGTCACACCTTCCTGCCCTGAGCCTCTCACCTTCATCCCTGCTAGTTACAGATTTTGATAAACCCTAAATTATGAGATCATATATTCTCTGTAAACATCTTCCTAGGATTAACTGTCATAACCTTGGATAGTCTTGTTAACTATGTAAGTGCACAAGGCCTTTTTGAATTAATATTCATTTTGTTTAAATTCCTGTGGCAATAAGCTCCATATCTTCCTTTTATGTTCTGTTAAAAAAAATATTTTCTTTAATCAGTATTGAATTTTCCACCTGTCAGTTTCCTATGATACTGATTTATTCTTGGATTAGGATCCACGCAAAACAGAAGCTCTTGCTGCACCTTCACTATCATATTTATTATTTGACATACTTTTAATGAATTCCTTCTTACTTGTCTCCTTTCTAAAGTATACATCCAATTCCTCTCAGTTTCTCATCATAAAAGAGCTTGCCCATGTCCCTAAAACCAGTAGTTCTCAACCTTTTAAGACTCGACACCCCTCATTCGATTCAAGGCACCCCTCAGAAAATGACAGCTCTTAACTTTCACTCATTTTTTTGACTGTGGACAGATAATATGAGCATTCCTCTGTGGCAAAGAACTCAGAAATACCACAACAGGTCAGACTATTTTTGACACTATCGATTTCTATTTGAAATTTGTAGGAGTAGCTTGTGAATCATGTATAGGTGTTTGCACACCTAACACTGCTAATCTTATGTGGCGGCCTGGCTGAAAATTACTGCCCTAAGCATTTCTTTTATGCTTCTCACAACCCCTTCTAACTTAGCAGCAGCATTTTTTAGATGTGATGCATTGCATAGGAGTCCAAGGCTGCACCATTGATTTATATAATGGCATTACCCTATTTTCCATCCTTTTGTATTGTTCATCCTGATACTTAGGTCTCAGAATTTATTTTTCTTTTTGAGCTCAGGTCTTCAATGAATCGTATAAAATGAATCCAAGGGCCCTTTCATGAGATGGCAGCAGCTATTCAGACTTTCCCAGTAATGTACGTTGATTTGCAATATCAACTCTGAACTTCCTTTGTCATTACAATGCCATTCATTTATCTTGATAAAGATCCCTTCAGTCTCTTCAGGGTCCAACTAACCCAGGGGTGGGCAAAATGCGGCTCATGGGCTGGATGCGGCCCACTAAACCATTCTATCCGGTCCGCGGGACCCCTAAAAAATTTAGAAAATTTATATTTATCTGCCCCTGGCTGCCTGTCATGCGGCCTTTGATGGCTTGCCAAAACTCAGTAAGTGACCCTCTGCCTGAAATAATTGCCTGCCCCTGAACTAACCTAAGCATCTGTGTGTAACTTGAAAATGCTGTTACCTCACTGGTTGTTCCTGTCTCTTTAATAAATATAAACATGATTTAGGATCTTGGAAGAAAGACTCATAACAATCTTCTTTCCTTTTCATATTATTATTTTCCAAATCAAACATTTTGAATAATACATTGAACTTTTTTCTTTTTTCTTCTCCTCTCTACATTTTCATTAATTATTCTTCTGAGACTCTTCAGGGTAATTCTGGAAGACCCAAGAATGGCTACAGTAATGCTGTAATACCAATTCATTTGTCACTTCAGTGATTTTGTATCTCTGTGAGTTCCATATTATCTACATGTCATTTTATTTATTCACTGAGCATTTTAACTTCTGCGTATGTATGTTTCCTCAGATGGCAAAATAGTTCATTCTGCAAACACTACTGGGAAAGCAAGTGTGTTTAATAGTGCAAGTTGGACTTTAGATGCTACTAGCTGTCAAGTAGCTGACAGAAAGCACTTTACATGTTTTTCTACAGAAGCTATCTCATTTTCCTTGATTAGAGACTACTTGGTATTTCTCTCCTTGAAACCAAACCAAACAAAAACTACTATTTTCTTACTGTCTACTTCTTGTAAATTTTCTATGAAGAGCATATTGGTAGAAGAAAATTATAAACTAACTGGAAACTCTGATCTTGCATCTGCTAAATATAAGCATGCATGTGTATCATTAAACATTAACTCCAAGAGTCATAAGAGCGCATTATCCAATGACCAGCTGAAGTCAGTGAAATCTTTAATTTCACTGAGCATTGGATCAGAGCCCAGGTTATCTTCTGGTAGAAATTAAAGCAGGCTATAAGTAAAATGCTGTTTAATGTTAAGCTCATTCAGGGGACTAAGACAATAGGGCAATAAGCAGGCTTAAAGTGGGTTTTCAAATATTCTTCCCGACACTTGAGCGAGTCCCTTAGAATAAAAGGACATACAAAAAAACTAGAACTCTTGGTTCCAAAATTATACCTTTTATTAGACCAACTGGAAAATGGCAAGAAAACTGTCCTTTTCTGAAAGCTTTCGGGATCAAAGTCCCTTCATCAGGCTCTGGGAAAAGTGTAGATGGTACAAGATGGTAAAAAGTCCCCGTAGGTAGGAAAAAAACTTCATTTTTGCACAGAGAGAGCTGAAGATGGAAGTCTGTACATCCCTTAGAATAAAGGCACTTTTCCAAGAGCGCTAATGAATATCAAAATCAAAGGAAGTGCAGATAGACTACCAGCTACATACTGATGCCATTAAGCTTTTTGACAGTGGTTATGTAGACACGAGAATTGTTATATATTACCATTGTCAATTAACAGTCTAAAAAATAGTCTTTGAATTGTCAGTTATTGCTGATTTAAGGCCTAGAAACTTTTATGTATATGCAACCTAAAAATTCTCAAGGCCTAGAAACTTAAGCGTGCATGGCATTAAAATGATTCTCAGGATGCCAGAGTTCTGGACAATCTTGGATATTGGCCAAATTGGAATTATATCATTTTTTTAAATATGTACTTGAAGTAAAAAGGTGGGTTTAATTACATAACTTCACTATACCAAATTCTTAAGCCTACTGAAACTGCAGATCTTTGTGAGCCTTCCATCTACTAAGTAAAGTTTATTATGTATATGTGGGTGTATTTAAACAATTATATAGCTATACATGCACATATATACATGCATAAACACATGTATACATATCCATGTATAGATGTACATTAGTATTATATGTAGACAAAACAAGGGCCCTAAATTGAAGCAGTGGGTTTTATAAAACACCACTTCAATTTAGGGTTGATTAAACCCCCGTGTCATGTACACACCACACTGACTTATCTGCCTCTCTGGCAGGGAGGGGAGGGGGAGCTGCCGGCGGGCAAAGCGGTCCCTGGGCTGCAGGGCGGGCAGAGACTGGTGCTTCCCTCTGCAGCAGTGGTGTGTTTCCCCCACCCACCCCAGCAGCACCTGCCCGCAGGCACCCGACTCCGGCAGTCCTGGGGGGCACCGCAGCTGCGGAGGGAAGCACTGGACCCCCGTACAGCTCAGGCAGGCAGGAAGGCTCCAAAGCGGCGGGGGGATGATCAGGTTCACCCCTTTTCTTGGGCGGAGCCTGCTTTCCCAGGCTGCTGCCAGGCCACCTGCAGGGCTTCCTACTGCGGCTGTAGGGGCAGCAAACCAGAACTCCTTGAAGGAGTTTTAGTTTGCTGTACCCCAAGTCATTTAAGGCGCATTACGCCGCCGAATTTCCTACAGCAGCTGGAATTAATGCGCAATACGCCGCTGAGGCATGCAAACACTGACACCATTAAATTGGTGCAAAATCATTTAGCCCACTTTAAAGTGTTGTGCACACACGCCTCTCGTTTCGTCTACACATGGCCATATATACTAATGTCTGTATCTGAACTAAAGCTAGTACGTTGATGTACCACCAGTTTGATGTAACTGGTATGTACCCATTGTAAAGGAGCAGTTGTATCTGAGCCATAAATTTTTAGCTGGTTCAGCTAGTTCTTTATTTTCTTCATCTTTCTTAAGGGTCACTCCAAAAATATAAGTAAAATCTAAAAAAATTAATGTCATACATGGCATTATTTTCTTCCTCTTCCTTGAGGAGCTAGATCGCCTCATGTCTTCTTATTGAGCCTTTATGTTTATCCCATGAGGTTTTTCTTCCCTCTTCTAAAATTTCCCACCAAAGGAGGAACCTTTCCCCGGTTTTTTCATAGACTCCCTGGTACTTTGCAATATACAATACCATATTTCCCAGGTAAATCCAAATGATCGGAAAGGTTACAAGTACTTAAGTTTTATATAAGGCTCCTACCCTACACCCTAGGTAACCAGGTCAGCTGCATAAGACTCAGTCAGGCTCCTGCCCCGAAGCCCTCATAACTCGGTCAGCTACACTTGAACTAACTGAGGTGAACCGACTCTCCTCCCTGCCCAAACCTTTTCCTCCAATTTATTTTGGAGCTGCTTTTAAGGAACTCCTACAGCACTTGAGCCTTGCAGCACAAACGTTCTCCAGTCCCCAAGTAGCTCCTGCGCGGCGATGTTTCTGGCTTTCCTGGTTCCTGATCCTGCCTTTGGCTTGTTCCTGGATTTTGGCTTTGGATTTCCCTGTAGATCTGTTTCCTGCCTCTTGACCCCAGTTTGGTTCTGTTCTTGGACCTCACCCAGGAGCATGCAAATGAAGACTCTGCATGTTAGCCTCTTCTTTCCTCAGAGGAAAGACAAAACCTCAGGAAGAACCCTGCACCACATTCAGGACTGTAGATATGAACCTCATATGTAATAAGTGTGGGATGGACTGTCATTTAAGAATTGGACTCTATGGCCACACTCATGGATATTCAGTGAGGTGATGCCCCACTCAGTGCAAATCTATTACCTCACAAGACAGACAGATGCCCATATAGTCCTTGCCCTGAGTACTGTCCCTCAGATTTGGTAACTAGGCTTCTGATCCTGATATTTACTTGGTATTTGGTTCCTGACTCATTGCTTCTGACCCCCACCCCAGCAATCTCCAGCTCTATTCACTAGGCCAGCCATCCCAGTGGACTGTGACATTTTAAATAAGATCAATTTTCCAATTTAAGAAATCCAATATAACATCAAAATTCTGCTGACAAATGCAAGGTGCTATACCTCAAAGAATAATCAAAAGCAGAAATACAAAAATAAGTGATACCTCACTGGATTGCAGCACTACAAAGCAGAATCTAGGAATCCTGATGGATCACAGACTCGATACAAGCCTGCAGCATGATGCAGCTGAACAAAAGGCTAATGTAGTTTTGGGCTACATTAACAGAAACATTAAGTACAAGACATGGGGAGTGATAATGCCTCTTGACTCAGAGCTAGTTAGGCCTCATCTAGAGTAGTGTGTTCAGTTTTGGATTCCACGTTTTAAAAACGACATAGAGAAGTTAAAGATGGTCCAAAATTGGGCAACAAAAATGATAAAAGAGCTCAGAAGGCAAGCCATACGAGAACAAGTTGAAAGAAACAGGCATGCTCAGCTTGCATAAAAATGAAAACCACACAAGGAGACATGAAAATAATCTTCAAGTATCTGAAGGGCTGCCATAAAAAGTAGTAAAACACCTCTCTTGGTGCAGAGAGCAGGACACAGACCAAGGGCTTGAAGTTGCAGCCAAGTAGGTTTAGATTGTAAATCAAGTAAAACTTCCTGGTAGATCACTGAGGCAGTGAAATAGCCTGCCGAGGGAAGGTGTGGACCCTCTATCATGGGAGGTGTTCAGGAAGAGACTGCATGGCCACTCATAGGTGGTGGAAGGCCAAGGCTAACAGGGCTTATGCCCCCAAAACCGAGGCGGTGACAGTGGCTCCAGCACCACCACTGCCGCAGTGCCGCACCCAGAGCCCCCGTCACCATGTGCACGGCACCAGCGCATGCCAGCCCCGTGGAACAGCCCTGCGGGAGGAAGGGGCGGACTCAGGCAAGCGCGCGCCGCACTGCTCAGACCCTGCAAATAATATTTTCTGGTGCCACTTATGCAGCCGCTGGTCAGAGATGATCTAGGAGTAGCTATGCCTATATTCTACTATGGGTATTTCTGGGCTTTGCTGGTTGCCATATGGGCCCAGAAAGGAACTTTCCCCTGTTATTGCTATGTATGTCAGGAAGGGATATTTTAGCTTCCTCAGAAGCATTGGACATTGGCCGCAGCCGACACTGGGGATTTTGACTGGGGTGCGCCCGTTTGCCTGCTGGGACTTTAACCTGGTGGTTCCTGATGAGGGTCTCACCCCTCTGCTCACGTTCAAAGCAACTGCCATATCTGGAGCCAGAAAGTAATTTTATCCCATGGTCAGTTTGGTATAGACTGTAGGGGGTTTTATCTTCCTCTGTACTGGGGGTGTGGCTCTCTTCCTCGGATCTCAAGTATATTTTAACAACCCTCACAGCAGCAGGACATTGGCCACTGTTGTCCCCCTGCGGCAAGTTAGGGTGTCTTGATGGTTGTGTCAGGGTTGACTGGGTAGTTTACAAATAGGTTAGACAGTGGATTGTGTAGGATGGTTTGGATAGAGATGTTCCTGCTTCTGGCGGGACGGGGGGCACTAGATGACCTCTGAAGGTCCCCTCCAACCCAACCCTTCTATACTTCTATAATTTGATTAGCCTAATTAATAACTCATACTAAAACACAGATAGGTGCTGTAAGTAAAGTGCTGCCTAAATTATCCTGATGAAGCACATAGTGCATTTACCATTATAGATTCCACTCCACTAAGTGAACCTACAAAAACAGTCACAATAGAAGCTTAAGTGGGATATTTTTTCAGGTACAGAATGGTATGTACTGTAAATCTTTAATCTGCACTGGCATAAATTAGAAATATTTACAATGCTACTCACTGAAGGTCAATAGAATTTTAGCAGCAAGAAGTGGGTCTGAGTTGAGTATCAGGCCTCATGCCTCCAGAAATCTTTAATGAGGCTGATCTGAAACTCTGAATCAATGACAGTGTGGTACACTCCACCCTAATCACACATTTCCATATTTAACTATCTTTAAATTAACCTAATGACAAGCAAGTAGTTGTTTGGGTTTGTCAGGTTTCTTCCTGCCCAATAAGAACCTAAGAGCTGGTCTATTCAAAAGGAATTGTTAAAATTCTCACAGGTAAGAGGGGTTTACTCTCTCTTTTTCTTCACAGCTTTTGTTCTGATCTATTCACATTCCTTCCCTCATTTACTGAATCTATGCATCAGGCGTTGGAAGCTTCAATTAAATAATTTAAGGGAATTAGACATCAGAAACACAAATGTTGTGGTACAACAGCCCCTGATGTTCTACAAGGAATTTAAATGGTTTAGGGTGAAGTTCACTTTAGCCTTGCTGGTTTAACTGGGTTTCAGAGATTCCTGGTATGAGCAATGAGCCACCCATGAAGGATTCACCATTAAGATACAGGCTTTTAAAAATTAAACTTGGAATTTCATATGATAAAAATATATTGGGAGAGGGGATCAGTAAGGTTATTTCAAACTTAATGCAGAATGAAAAATGGATATGAATAATATAAACCCTAACCACATCCAACGCACTGGTCTCAAGAACTATGTTCCACTTGAAAGTATTTCTTTCAAGTGTGCAGTACTTTCCTCTTGAAAGCAATTGATGAGAAAGTCATCTCACCAATTAGCAATGCTCCAATTTACAAATAATGGATGCCCTCTCATAATTCTATCATGAGTAAAATAGGCAACTGACCTGGGATTCAGAAGGCATATATGGGGGTCACTTTATCCTAGCTGACCAGTTGAGAGAGACATTAAACCACTAAAGACAATAACATCATTAAGAAAAAGCATTAATGGAACAAAAAAAATAATTTATTTTGAAGTTGATTCTACTGTTGTTCCTATGTACTGACTCCATATGGTAACATAAGGGTCAAGAAACAGGATGTGGAGAAGGCTGAAATGACACGTCTATGGTAGAATGGTTTCCTAAGATTGTATTTTACTGTGCCATCATCTAGGGCATAGAACTGATAACTATTATACCAATAGTGATTGATGCAGCACCAAAGTTGGTGCTACAATCCAGCTTTTGTACTGGTTTTCATATGCTAATAGAAGGAAAAAGTAGCAAGATTTTTTTTTTAAATCAGTAAAGAAAACAAGTTAAATGTTGAATACCCATGGGAGCACACCTTCTAAAAAGAGAGAGAAATGTAATCTATGTAAAGTCACTTTCTGACTAGATCAGTACTTTAAAGCATACAATGTTAGTAGGTACAAATCAGAAGGTAATGAAGCCTTAAGCGTTGTAGAATTCTGTTCTCCCAGGAAGAAAGTGTCAGGATAAATATAATATCTCATCCTGATACTGTTACACATTTTAATTTATTTATATTGTGTGGAAAACATACATTTTAGTAAAAATTCCATTTTGTTTGCAGTTTACTCCGCTTGTTAACCTTGCTATCCTAGAGCTGAGTGGTGCATTTATAAGGAAAGGGTGGTGAGTGGATTACTGTGATAAGAACACTGGCACAATTGGCTGGAAATAAGTCTTTATGTAAGTGTCATCTTCAGTTAGTATTTCTGGATGATGCATAAATAGTTGTTTATAGATTTTGAGCCATATATAGTCCTTAAGCCACACACATTTCCCAGGGTGCCCATATAGTTCTGTGTGCTTGCCTGAGAGGGGTAGTTTAGTTACTGCATAGGAGACATCAGCCATTTTAATTTGCAGTTCCCAGCTGAGGTTAGGACAGCAAGTACAAACATTACAAGTATCTATTTAGCATTCTTAGCATTTGCAGTGCCCATTTTTTTAAAAACAAAAGAAGGAGAACCTGGGGAATCAGAGGCTACTCAGCTTGACTTCAATGCCTACGAAGTCACTAGAGAAAATTATAAAATATTCCATGTGTACATTTTTGTGGATGAGGGGCTAATCATTAGCTGCCAACGTAGATTTGCTAAAAACAAATCATGTCAAGTCAACTGATTTCTTTTTTTGACGGGATAACTGGTTTGGTATCCAAGGGGACTCGAGAACCAAAAAGGGAATGAAGTAGACATAATATACCTGGATTTCAGGAATGTTTTTGACACCGTCCCATATGCCATTCTCATGTATAATTAGGAGAAATGTGGAGGAATTGCCTCCATTAGGTGGATACATAATTGGCTGAATGACGAGAAAAGAATGGTGATTACTGGATCAATGTCAGACTGGCAGGAGGTCTCAAGTAGAATCCTGGATCAATGTCAGACTGGCAGGAGGGCTCAAGTAGAACTCCACTGGGGTCTGCTCTGGTTCCAGTGCTATTTAGCATTTTTATTAGTGATCTGAATGTAGGAATAATGATCAGATCTGCAGACAACACAGAATTGGGAAAGGCTGCAAACATTTTGGAAGACAGGATTCAAATTCAAAGGCATCTTGACAAATGGGGAAGTGGGCTATAGGCATGAAATTCAGAGATAAATGTCAGGTTCTGTCTGTGAGGTAAAAAAAACAAACGTACCAATATAGCTGTATTTGGCTTGACAGTGTAACTGTCATGAAGGATTTGGGAATTATGATAGACCCCATCTAAAAATGAATCAGGAGTGTGATTCTGTTGGAAATCATGAAATATTAGGAAAAAGATCATAATTTTAAGAGCAGCAAGGCAGTAGAGCAAGGTGCCCAGGGAAGTCGTAGAATCTCATTCATTGGAGTTTTTCAAGGAGAAGCCAGAATCCTATGTCTGTGCAAGGGGCTGGATTAGATGATCTTTGAGGTCACTTCCAACCCTATGATTCTGTGACTTTCACCTGACCACAGTAAAGTCCTTCTCCTACTATCTGATTTAATCAGGCAGACCAACTGGAGTTCCTTTAAACTGTAAGTCTATTTGTGAGTATCAAGAGCCTAAAGACCTTGTTCCATGTTGTATTTTGAGCTGCTCAAATGCTGATTAATGTTAGTGCCAGCTCCAATATGGAGCAGTTACACATTCAAGCCAGAAAGGTAAGAATCCTCCCCCCCGCACCCCCACCCCCGACTGGGCTTCCCCTCTGCCCCCTTGCCTCCCCCAGCTCTCCCTGTTCACTCCCCAGCAGGGCTCCGCACCCCGTCAGGTTCCTCAAAACTTGGGGGTGGTAGTGGGGGGGACAACAGATCCAATCTGGGCCAGCTGGGGAGAGGGAAAGTAGGGTGGTCATATTAAATGTGTAGCCTAGTGGTTACACATTAGTGTAACATGAACTGGGTAGCACAGTTCAGAGACATGTAGGCTGGAGGGGCATAATTTCTAAGCCTAAAGAGTGCTTAAAAAACTAATTTCATGTGTTAATGTGTGGACAATCCAGGGGTTAAGAGCTTCAGGAGCCACCCAAAATGAATGTATAACAAGGTCCTAAAATGCATGATAAAATGTGGTACAACAAACTGAGGTTTTAACCTCAAGCTTATACATGTCTAGCAACAGAGCTAACAGGATTTGGAAAGAAAACCACCTCAGCCATTTCTGCCAGACACTGGAGGGCACTTTATATAGCTGTATTAGTGGAACACAAAATAACAAGGTGAACTGCTAATTATGAGCAACATCCATTCTCCTTCCAAAGCCACTGTGTACCCTGACCCGCAGAGAGCCCTGGGACTCCACTACCCATGAAAGATGCTCCTGTACGCAGTGCCAATTGTCTTACAGACTGCTGTGGCAGTACAGCATGCAATGTCAATATTGTAAATAGGACACACTAGAATTACACTTCAGTGTGCTGTGATCAGGCTGACACTGACAATAAGTCAGGAGAGAGCTGCAAGAGGCCAGATAAAAGCACAGAGACAGAGTAGGTACTACATGGTACTGCATAGAAGACATACCTAAGCTAAATGAACTAAAGTCTAGATGAACTACCTTAGGTATCTCCTAAATTTTAAATTGTAGAGCTATCTAGAAACAGAAGTACAGAGCTTTGTGCAGGCTGGAAGCAGTCAGAGGAAATTCTTGATAGATAACAAATGTTCCTGGTCCCTACCTAGGCTATTTCATGCAAGGAAACAATTTGACTCCGTACTAGAATTATACTGACAATGGCAGTGCCTTATGGCCATAATCACAATCAAGGTTCCTTTGCCATAGTTAGGATAAAAACACGGAGTTTACAGTCTAAAATACACAAGGTTGAGCTACAGTAATAGATGAAAAAACTTACAGGCAACCCCCGCTCAGCACTCTTAATTGGTTCCTGAAAAACTGAGCATTAAGCAAAACAAGCGTTAAATGAAACCAAAAGTATTTGATGACCCAAGCTGGTGACTGCAATTGTTTTTAATGACCCAAGATGGTGATCGTGAGCGTTATAACGAAACTCGCTGAGCGCCAAGTGCCATCAGGTATCAATTTAAAATGAGCGTTATAGTGAAATAGCACTAAGTGAAACAGCGTTATGCGGGAGTTGCCTGTATAATAAGCAAAATGTCACCAGTACGTAACCTGCTAATTATAAGGAAAATGTCATCCTTTATTTGTTGTATTGTCAATGCAAAGGGATATACTATGAAAACTTGATTTTCAAAGTTTTGTCATGAATAGCATACTTTCATATAGCTCTTGATGTTCACATTGCAAGTGCTTTAATGTACATTTGAAAATTCTTTATTTCTGTCTCCAATTTCTCTTCTCTTGACCCTATTTTAAAGTGATCAACAGCTCATGGAAAACAGTTTAAATATCCTGGGGAAAAATATGTCAAATATACCCAGAAAAATATTTTCAGATTGATTCAGCCCTCTGAGGGCAAGGAGACACCCTCTGAATAGCTGAATGCATGCATTTCTAGGTCTCCTACTGTATGTTTGAATGTACTTTCTCCAATCAAACACAAGAGTAAAATACCGCTTGGAGGGTCTGCTGATTTTTCTCTTCACTGAACAGTGTGTCTCTTCAGCAGTTTATAAATAACTAATGAATAATAGTGCAAGGGTTCAAAAACTATTCATTATCATTTTTCAGGACCCAGCACTGTATTTGTAGCTAGCTCTCTTTCAGAGTGGGATGTCTGTGGTACACAAATACTTAAAAGTGGTTTTACAAATGCCTCGTGTTTTAAGCAGGCATCAAAGGTGATTTGCTGGGGATTCACTGCTCTGGTATAAGCCTGTATTCATAGTACTAAAAAGTGTGACTTAACATACTTGTCTGGTTTTCTGCTATAAAAATTACCAGCAAACCTGACTAACCTATTTTTAGCATCAGACAAGTGTCTTACCTAAATGACAGGCTGAAAATATATTGTTTGCCATGACAGTAGCTATTCAGTAGTCTAAGCAGAAAATCTAAACTACAAAATGTTATTAATCTATGGCTAACATACACTGCCATCTTCTACAAAGAGACTCTAAATAAAGGATCAAATCTTGCTTGCTGTACTCATGTGACTAGTCCCACTGGAGCTGTACCTCTTCCTAGTAAAGACAAAATTCCAAGGAAACTATAACCTTCCGTAGGTTTGTATGCAGGACCAATATGTGGTTTCAGACAGACCGCTCAGAGGCATGCATCCCAAAATGGTTATGATGCATGATTATAATAAAATAAGTATTAGATAATATTTCAAGGTCTCATGACACATGCAGCCATTTCTGTGGCAAATACATGTTTCCAGAACAGCTTTTTGAGTCAAATGCCTTCTTTTTCAACACTAGGGAAATCATGGAGACCTAAATGTATTATATTTGCTCAAAATGGAAAAACTTCAATGTGCTTCAGCAATTTAGGGCTACACATATACAGCATTATGGGGACACATATGTTCAAAGGCCCCTGGCTAGACTCCTACAAAGTTGTGCTCTCCAGCCTGGAGGCAATAAAGGCTGCTCCTTGGCCTTCCCCCAACCCCATGGGTAAAATCACTGACAGTCTGCCCTTTTCCTTGCCCAGGAAGGGGGACCAGGCAAGATTTCCCCTTTCCCCAGCAGGGGAGAAGGGAGGCTGTCTTTGACAATTGCTGCTCTGGGTCCCAGGTTCTGGAGTAGCATCTCTCTTTGCGCCCCTGCCACAGAGGCAGCCCTCTCTGCTGCTGCCACCGTGGGGGCAAAAGATCTGGTCTCTCCCGCTGTGGTAGTACACCTGGTTCCCCAGCACAGCTGCTGTTCCTCAGGGGCTCAGATGCTAAGCACAGCAAAACAGTGCAGGTAAGGAGCTGGGCAGTCTTACCTGCCATGACATGGGCTCACCCAGGCGCTTTGAGGCTCCTACCATGGGGAGTCGGGGACAGAGTCCCCTCATTACTCTCACTCCTCATTCACTGCTGATACAACAACTACTGTGTTAACCCTCTCACATCAACTCTTGGTGGTTATGTGATTAATGCTGCACAGGGCAGGAGGGGAAACAAAGTCTGCCTCCACTCTGTGGCCAGAGCTAACAGCCTCTAGGTGAGCCCATACCAAGCACAGCCCCCTGCTACTACTCTGGTGTCCCCCTGCCCCACTCCACTGTCCCACCCCCAGTCAGTGCTCAGACCTTGTGCCTCAGTTGCCCACCCCTGGTTATGCAAATAACAAAGAGCTCATACAACTACATATAATTGTCCACATGTTACAAAATGTAGCCGTACAGAGAAGTTTAAATACTAGCTGTCTGTAGCACTGAAAGGGCATATATAGAGCTATAAATATAACATGTGCCCAAGGCCCTAGTTTATCATTTAACAAAGATTTTTATCTATTTGCAAGATTACTGATCAGAACAAAAATAGGTAACCAGGTCCTTCCCAAATCATGAGACTGACCAAAAGATTATGAGATTTGAAGAACAATAATTTGCGCTTGTTTTATTTGCCTTCTGATTTTTGTGCCATTAGGCTTCATAGTCATGTCCCCATGAGCAGGGGCATGCAATTGCTTTGGGGAAAAAAGTAGCGACACAAATTAATACCACTGCTTTTTGCCCCAGCACACGCCCCTGCATGTGGGATTAGTGCAGAGAAAAATGCTCCAGGTAGAGTGGTGGAGTCTGGGACCAGCAGCCTTACCTGGAGTCCTGGGGACCTCCTGGGGCTCCAGCAGTGGCCATCCAGGCACATGGAGCCTGGCTGGCAGCCCGAGCATGATTCTGGCTGGTCAGGCTCCAGTTCTGGGTGGCACACACTGCTGCCATGTGCATTGCTCCACTTTTTTTCAGTGCACTTTTTTTTTTGATACCAGATTTCCCAGTATCTAAATTTGGCTCCATGCTGCAATTATGCATGGGGTGTGTTTCACACGCAAAATGCATGTGTGCACACATGTGGACACAGTCCATATGTTCAAATTTGTTCTGAAAGCATGAGGATTATAAACTCACTTTTAGAAAAAATAATTAAAAGTGAGATTTGAAAAAACTACCAAGTCAAACATAGCTGTTTAAGTGATAAATATTAGATACTTAAATGAAAGTTTACTTTATCAAAGCTTTTTAAAAAGTAACAGCTATACAATGGAACTTGCTTGATGGGCCCAATTCTAAAGTACTTAAGGTAAATGCTGCATTTCCCTGACACCTAAGAGCACCCATTGAAGCCAGAAATTGATTAATCAAATTTATTGGAAGTATTGAATATACATGATAAAGAAAAAATGTATCCTAGTTGAGTTTAATTGGCTTTTTGTAATCTGAAAGAATGCAGAATCAAACCCCCAAAAATTTCTTCTATATCAGTTTCTCAGAAGCAGCAAGGAATCATGTAGCTAGGATTGTAGCATGAAACAAAGCCTGACCTTGCACTCAGGTAGTATACACATTCCCAATGCATGATAGCTTATAAAAAAATATTCCATTTTTTAAACATTTACAGTTTTACTGATGTTTCTCATGTTGAATTCATGTCCTTTTCAAACTGGTAGGACGCCATGGAAATTTGGAGGCCACTATATTAATTAAAAAAATTATGACAACCAGAAAAACAAACTAACCAAAAACCACTACTACACACAACTGAAAAATCAGCTTAAATTGGATATAAACGGTTGAGTGTTGAGGGGAAGAAGCATCTGTGTTATCTTATACCTTCACATATCTTTCTCTCCTGCTACGATTCTGTTTTTCTATCCCACTGA
Organism: Alligator sinensis; assembly: GCF_000455745.1. Classification (NCBI taxonomy): domain Eukaryota; kingdom Metazoa; phylum Chordata; order Crocodylia; family Alligatoridae; genus Alligator; species Alligator sinensis. The sequence goes on along the minus strand of NW_005842678.1, from coordinate 12,183 downwards.
CATAAAAATTACAACAATTTATATTCATGTTACTTACACCAAAGTTAACTTCTATGTTAGCCAAATCTCTAAATTTGTTCTACAACAAACTGACATTTCTGGGTGCATACACACGTACTAAGTTGACTTAAGCCATGTCGGAGCATACACACGTGCAGCTCCTTCACATGGTGGCTGCCATCTTTTAAGCTAAATTGATTTAACTAATGTGACTCAAGCTAATACACCACAGAGGTTTATTATCTTGCACTGCATTTAAGTCGACTGTTCTCCATATATGTGTGTATGTTCCGACAGTTAAGTTGACTTAAAAAAGTTAAGCCAGATAAACTGTCAGAAAGTTAGTACGTGTATATGCACCCAGTCTGTATAATGTTTGCAAAACTTCATTGTATATTGTAAAGACATTCAAACCATGGGGGTAATAATATCCCCAAAAGAACATGGTATTCTTTGATTAAATAACTCAGTGGAATGCAGAATAACTGTTCAAAATTAGAGTTTTACTTTCTATAAATCAAAGATATGATTACCATTACATTACAGTGTGGCACCCTCATCATTTTTTAATCTGGGGTCAATTTTTCAGTACTCAAGGAAACAAGGGATTAATAGTACTTGTCGGAGACAGTCATAATGTATAATGTAGGCATGTACCAAGAAAACTATAGCTCTTATAATGCACTTCAATCCTGAATTGCAACACCCCTGTGTTTCCAAACATCTCCCACTTGTGGCAGATAGCCAATCATGAAGAAATTGCCCATAGTTCTGTAGGTAAGGCAATTATCATTTCTCTAAGGATTACAGTTAGACTATTAAATGTATCTTTCTGTGTGATGCAAGTCACTTTTGAACTTGATTTCAGAGATGAATATCTAATCTATAAACTCATTCTAGTATTTACCATACTTTCTTATAGTATTCGTATAGTATTTACTATACTTCTCTTTTTATCATCATCTTAGTATACTATGAAAGTGTATATAAAGCCATGTTTGAAAAAAGACCCCATGCTAAACTAGAAGCAGCTGACGTGTAACTTTTTACTATAGCAGTAAACTATAAATTCCAGCTTTCCAAACACAATTCTTTGCTTTTTTGAAAACTGACACTCCATTTTAGTCCCATTGGGAGCACTGGTTCACCCAGTCAAAATCCCCAGCCTCAGCTGCAGCCAACACCCAGTGTTTCTGTGAAATGGAAAAAAAAAAGAAAAAAAAAATGACCCTATTGTGTAGCAACCAGAGAGGAAAAGAATTCCTTCGCAGCTCCATGTGGCAACCAGCAAAGCCCAGAAGCATGGAAATACCCATTGCAGAGCATAGAGATAGCTAGCCTGGATGAAAAAAGCCAAATGAAAACTGTGTCTATCAGTCCAATGTATATTATATGCATTATGCTTTAATACACAAGCAACAATCCTATTGCACTAGAAGTAAAAAGGAACAAGCTATAGTCCAATGGTAAAATGGAACCGACATAGTCCAGCTCAACCATCAGCCTCCACGGCTTTGTCATCCAGCTTCCAGGGCTCCCTGTAAGTCTGGCAGAGGAGTAGTGGCAGCATTAACTGCTGCAGCTCTGGGAGCTATTAATGGTACCACTGCTCCCCTTCTGCCAAATTTCTAGACCCGTGGAGAGCCCCATGGGCCAGATGATAAAGCCGAATGCTGGGATGAGTCCTGGTAAGCCCCGTGCACTGACCCCATGGCGAATCCAGCTCATGGACTGACCCCACCTACAGGATCTGGCCCACAAACCAGGTCCATGCCATTCATCCAGCACATGGACCCAAAAGGTTGAGCACCACTATGGCAGTCTAAAAGAGGCCTCTCCCACTGTATTCCCAGATGGCCTTCCTTTGGAGACATTGGACAGCATTTTCTAAAGTGCCTGAATGTCTTGGGGGCTTAATTAAAAGGGACCCCGTTGCAAAAAGTCACTGACACTTTGGAAAATTTAACCTATAGCCTTAATTTTCAAGGGACCATGTAAATACTATTAAGAAAAAGTGGAGGAAAAGGTCAACCCACTGTAACACTGATTCAGTGGCTCCAAAAGAACTAATAGACAAGAGGACGAGACCTATTCATTTCCTTACATCTGTAGCAGGAACCCAGGCAGGGAAGTATTCTAGGCAGAAGTTTTGCAGTGAAACATTGAAATAGAGAAGCCTTTAGAATAGCACTTCTATTAATTAAATACTAAAAAAACCCCTCCTTTTTGGAGGGCTTAGAAGAAAGCAACTCTGTGATTTCTCACCTTTGACTCATGAGATTTATGATAATTATAGTGGACTGAAAACAAAATGTTTGTTCATCCTAACTTGAAGTAATGACCTTTAGGGGTTCCCCAACTATCATATGAGTGCTCAAGCCGTGCATACAACTTTGAAAAAGCAAGCAGGCAAACAGAGGTGAGGACTGACAGCAAAACAAGCAAATGGAAGCCATGCTACCTCAAAATGTAACAGCCCTGCCTACTTCTACAGTGCTGTCCTGAACTGTTTGGGGCTGACAAGTAAAATAAGCAACATTCTTAGTAACCCAAGCAATTGTTTCAGCAATAATCAAAAATAATGTGTCAGTTAGCGTAAGTATCAAAGAAAAAGTGCCATTTTCTGAGAGATGCCTCCGGAAAACATTGCGACTGGCATGCAAAATAAAAATTAAAAAAAAGTTTGCAAGCAATTTTATTATTTAGCCAACAAAAAACCAAAAAGCAAAAGACTTTCACAATATGTACTCAGGTAAGAGAACGACGTCTGACCTTGAAATTGCGCGCTAAATAAATTACCTCAGAACGAAAGTGGTGAGTTCTCATGACAGCATCTAGAAGGAAAAGAGAGAGAGGGGGAGGATTTGATGTGGCTCAGGGTCAGAGTCACTGAAGTTGTATGGGGGGGTGAATTGCTTGGGGGCTTTGCGCAACCCCTTGAATGCAGGCCCAGGCTGCACAGCAGTGTCGGCCTTTATCTGGAATTCATGGGCTAGAAGTTGATGGCAAAGTTCAGGTTGAGAAATCAAGGGGGTTTCTAGTCCTTCACTTTCCCCCCGGCTACCTGGGATTTGGCAAGGGATGGGTGGAGACTAGGCTGCCGCAGTCCTAGGCTCGGAAAAGCCTCTGCCCTGACACAGCCAGGCTGGGGAGCCCTCTTTGCAGATGCTGCCCTCCTGTTACAAGGCAAATCCTGGGCGGAAAATGAGCCCGCTGGGGATACGAGAAGGGGGTGTCGCTCCCTCTCCCGGCTCAGGAGCGAAGCCCCTGCAGCAGCTCTCACCTCGGCTCCTCGAGCGCCCCGAGAAGACGGATTTGATCGGATGCCTGCCCTTCTGGAGCCTGCGGTGCCAGCAGCAGAAGAACAAAATCGTGGCGATGGTGCCCAGCAGCAGCAGGAGCAAGAAGAGGGCGCATTGGATGCTGTACGGTCTCAGCAAAACCAGGAAAGCTGCGGCGATCATGGTGAGCGCGGGGCGGCGGGGGGCTCGCGGAGGAGAGCGCA
>NW_005842678.1:591-8138 GCF_000455745.1 Alligator sinensis | reverse complement strand
TCCCCGCAGCGCGGCCCCCTGCCGCAGCCACCCCGCCGAGGGGGCGCGGGGAGCCCGAGCTGCCCCTCCCCCGGGCGCCGGGCGCTGCCACCCGCCCTAGCTGCTGCTTCCAGAGAAGCCCTCTCCTTTGGAAGTGATGTCATGCCGCTGCGTGACGAAATGCTCCATCAAGGACACTGATGTCACCGCTGCCAGGTGCAAGAGGCATGGGCAGAGCTAGGATTTGGGGAAGGGGACGCAGGTCGCGCGGGGCCTCTTCCCACACGGCGCGACACTTATTTTTGATTTGATTTTTGCTAGTTGAACCAGAAGTGGGGGGCTGGGGCTGGGACTGGGGTGTTCAGTTCAAGCGAAGACCAGTATAGCCAGAGGAGAGCACACGGCTTTGCTAGTTTAGAGGTCAAGTTTAAAACTATATATACCATGACCAGGCAAAAATGGTCAGAAGATATTGTGTGAGGTCAGGCAGTTTGTTTTAAAGTTGGGGTGGGGCAGGATTCAGGGGTGCAACTGCACCATCGCACCCCCTTCCCCCCTAAGAAGCTAGCATTAACTGGGGAAGAATTTGCCATTCATTAGTAGAACTAACTGGGGAAGAAATTACTGTTCATTTTATGGTAGTGTAAAGTGATGTCCAAGCTGTGACAGTCCAGGAAAGGTGCAAGAAGCAAGGATTTTTGTGGGTGATACAAGCTTTTGCTCCCAGAGACCCAAGGAAGGGTAGAGTGATACCCAAAGCGTGTCTAAGTTTCTCCCAGCCATGCTGTTGGTCTAGTAAAAAGTGTCACCTACAAAAATTCTTGCCTCTCGCATATTAATTTTATGCAGTTTATATGCGCCCACATAAATGAAACTGTTCTATGAAAATGAGTGATCTTTGATTTTTAAATTGCAGAGTTAAATTGCAAGGCTATTTGTGTTTTTTTGGAACCAGTACAAAGGAAAACTTAACATAAATGTATATGTATGGATTTAAATTACTATACATGCTAAATGGTTACAGAAGGAAATGTGATTATGCTTCTTTAAATAAGAATGGATAAAATAATCTATGGAATTCAGCCTATTTGTCACTGAACTACTGTATCGCTGTTTAGAAGGCTATTATGGAGATCCATTTTTATTTTAGACAGATTTTATTTTTCTCTATTCAGACTGATGGTAGGTATCAGCTCTAGGCAAGAAAGAAAAAATATATTTTTTAGTTATCAGTTGTGGCATCCCACCCCATTTTTTGTACTGCGGTCATTTATCCTATGTTTTATCCAAAGATCTTTAATAGCACGTTATAAATTAGAAAGTTTAACTGCATATATAGCATTCATCACCTGTACTTTCTGCTTTTCAGTATCAGAAAACTGACAGACACTATCAAGTTGCATTGCATCATGTGATGCAATATTGAAATGTTTCCTGATACCGCAGTACACTGCAGTAAGACTGTATTAATGCAGATTATTCAGGAATTATTACAGAGGTTTCTGTTACCTTGATTTGTTTCGTGTTACAGCAAGGTAACCTCTGCTACAGCACCCTGGCCTGCTGCATCTGCATTAACAAGACATTTTGTAATGTCTTTCACTCTGCATTGGTTTCTTTTAAGATCTTGGGAGATTCTAGGAGATTTATTGTTAACAATGACCATACAATAAATCATTACAAGTAACTGGGAAACTGAATGAGCCCTCATCTACCTTGACACTCTGCTATGCCTGTATTATTATTCACATTAGATCATTATGTTGTCTTCACCCTTGCATTCTAGGAGTATAGTTATAGGATTATTCCCATTTCTTGTAAAGACCAATCAAATTCCAAGCATTGAAGGAATTTAGCTTTTAGAAAAAAATCAAACATTCTTATTATTGAGTTGCAAAACTATTGAAAGTGAGAGAAATTATGACTTAGAGTAAAAAAGAATATTTTATAACAACATTTTCCCAGAATGCTTTTCAGGGAGGATATCTACCTGATAGTTACATTGTCTAAGAAAGGAAAGCTTGCTTTCAGCCAAGACTTGACCTCCGAGTAGGACTTGGTGAGGTTGGAGAGATATTGAAAGCAGTCAGAAAGGAGGACCAAGAGTGTCAAGAAAGTGTGGAATGACAGAGAGACCAGCACTGAGGGGACCCAGAAATGGAGGAGATAGAAAGGAGGTCCTTGAAAGAGACTGAAGCAAGTCCAAAGAGAGTTTAATGGACAAGGAAGGTCATTTTGATTTGGATCTTGTAATGAATTGGGGACAATGCTGGTGTTTACAAATGTGCATGAGGTGGCTGGACTTCTTTATATGTCTAAGAGGGAAGAAGGTACCAGCTTCCACATAGTGTAGTCTGTGCTCCAGAGAGAAAGGAAGCTGCAGAAGCTGAAGTGAAAGGAAACAAAGGCTTGCGGGGAGATCTTACCAAGGAAGATTTGTAAGCAGTGCTATACATGGTCAGCTGCAATAAGCACTTTAACTAACAACTTGAGAAGAAGAGAAAACAAGATTCCTAATCAAGGACCTCATGGCAAATGGGGGTCCGACTGGAAGAGGGACAAAGGGTAATTACCCTCATGGTAATTTCACACAGTGGATTTTTCTCTCTTCTAAAGAGAAGGAACAAGGGGAGTGGGAGCTACATGGCAATATTGTGCCTTTAAGGCAGCCTTGAGCAAGGCATGGCATTTCTCCAGAAGTAGCCCTCCTCAGAAGCACAGTTCCACCCCTGCTTTTTCCTGATTCGAGATAGGTAGTAAATTGTTTCTGACATAAAGCAGTGGTGAATTCTGACACCCTCTTCAAGTGCTGTCCCAATACATCCTTCTGCTGGCTCAGGAATGTTGTTTGGGAGGGTGCAGTCAGAGCCAGATTTCAGCACTTTTCCTTTTATTTCCACCACCATTTGTGAGCTTGAAGTCCAGTTCATGGGCTAGGCCAAGAGCCTGGATAATTTACACATTGATAAAGGGATCTCTACCCCTTCAAAGATCTGCACATCTCAAAGAGTGAGATTCATGAGAGATCAGGGCATTCAGCCACTGATAAGAGACAGAGCAACCTACAGATTAAGAACCTGTGTATTTCAGTTTAAAGTAGGCATGGCCAACCTATGGTACCTATGCCACAGATGTTGCTGGCAGCCTCTGTGTGTGGTACATGGCAGATCAGGGAGAAGGTAGGTAGCACAGTGCTAGATTGGGCAGAAAACAGTAAGTAGGTCAGGTCAGCAGGGAGCAGAAAGCAAAGCAACAGCTCTGGCAGGAAGCAGAAAGAATAGCAGCAGATTGGGCAAGGGAAGGGGATTGGAGTGGCACTCTGGGAAGGTGTGGAGCTAATAACCTACTAAAAAGGTTGGTCCCCACTGGTAATAAAATATATTATTAGTGTGCTAAAAAATAGTCACATAATTGGTTTATCTCATGACCTTGGTGTATGAAACTGATTAAAAATTGATGTTAATGATTTCACAAAAAGGGAGTAAATAAAAAAAATAGAAACGTTTACTTTCATTTACTTTAATATATGTCTGTATAGACATAATATGGGGGACTGTAACTTCATTGGCTGTTTAATAATCATAAAATATATTTAAATGATTACTTAGCTGAGAGAGTGATTAATCTTATAAAATATCTTGATTACAATCTAGTTCTTTTAGAAAACCTGAACTCACAGAGAGCCAAAGAAAATATTTTTAAAAGCCTAGACTGTGTGGATTTTTTTAACATGCATGCTACTGAACAATTGGCCTTTATCCTCAGTATCATATTCTACTGATCTTGCAACTCTGAAATTTGGGTGCTCTGGAACTGACTGCCTTAGACATCCATGGGTGCTTAGTTACTCTTTATCCGTCACATTAGGACCATTAATTTAGATATACAAATATAGAGTTAGGTGCCTACATTTAAGCCGCCACACTTGCTTATATACTCCTCAACTGTGCTTTCTACCAGTTTGAGCTTTTATATAGTATATACTGTGGGGATTTATAGTGGTTCAGTAAATTATGTGATATATTTTTTATTTGTCAAGTGGAGAGTGTGCTTTAGTAGTCTAAGCGACAAGTTTAAAACTGATGCTATACTCTCAGCAATCACCTTGACCCTTCATCTAAGGTAGCTACAATTAGATTTGATATAGTGTTCCACAGGCATGAAGGACATATCAGCATTAGTTAATTCTCCCAACTACCTGTGAATTTTCATTGCCATCCTCAGTTTATAGACAGAGAAGCTAAAGAAGCCAGGTTATTTGATTTGCCCACAGCCAAAATAAAAGACATACAATCAGTATATTACATGTGTGCTTATTCCTCAAGGCTCCTTCACTACTTTAAAACCATCGTTGCAGTCAGACAACACTTTAAAAACAGAGGTCCTGTCTGCTCTAGGTGGAGGTGAAAGAGCAACATTTTGGACAGTGTGGCAGGGCACTGCGGGTGCCTGCCATTTTACTGCGGGTGCCTGCCACTTTAAGGGCCTGGAGCTGGCAGCAGTTGGCAGGTGCCTGATGAGAGCAGGGGTTTAGGTTGTAGCCGTGTTGGTCTGATGAGAGCAGCCATTTTGAACCTGGGGCTGCCCATATAAACAGTGCAGTTTCCCTGCTGGGGGCCAGGCAACAACATTGCCTGGCTGCTGGTGTCATCTGGAGGTAAGGGAGGAGCAGTAGGGGATGGTTTGGAGGCTCCTGGTCCTTGGCATGACCTAAAACTGCACCCTGCCAGGAGTGGGCGGCCTGGTGGGGCTCTCAGTGGTGCGGGAGCCCCCAGGAAGTGCCAGGCCAGTTTCCACCCCAGTGAAAGGCGGGTCGGGGCACCTTAAACCCAGCTCCCACAACTGGGTGGGTTACCCCTTTTTGTAGGGTCTGGAAGGTGGACCCCAGAGGAAGAGAGTGGGGCCATAGACTCACGCCTGTCTGGACTTCCCCTGACTGGTCCAAGCTGGGGCCAGGCCCGGAAGGGTCGAAGGGGCAGGGGCGGGGGCCAAGAGCTGCGGGCCTGGGGTTCCGGCTGGTCTGGAGGTGGGCCAGGGCTAGTAGCCAAAGGACCTGGGGGTACCACACCCAGAAGGGGAAGCAGTTCAGGGAGCTATGCTGCCCAGGATGAAGGCAGAATAGGCCGCCTGAGGAGAGGAATCCAGGCGGGGTTCAATTCGTAGGATTCTGGGGCCCAGCGTGGGGGCTGGTGCTTGTGAGAACATCTGGATGCCATCTGCAAGGCTTGGGCTGCGGTGGAGGGAAGGAACGGAGCCGCAGATAGCGCCCCCTGGCATCGGGGCAAGAAATTGGCAGCCTCCCTCTTATTAAGATCAATTAAACTATTAACAACGAGTGGCAGACGAGAAGGCGTGCGGGCCACAGGGAAATCAGCCCCGAGAAGGCCCCCTGTTACACACAGACACGCTCACTTTGTAGGTTCATTTTGCTCATCCAAATCTTGCTCCAGCATTTTTTATTCCCTGAGTTCAACTGTTTGCACCGATCTGAATGGCAAGACTTCTAAATACCAGCTCAGATGCTGCGAGGTGTTTCTACAAGACACAAATTCCCTGTCCACATAATGACTTGTTAGACAGAGAGGCTGTGCCTGAGCCTGGATGGGAATATACCATGGAATAGCCCTATTGCATTTTTCTTAGACCAGTAACATGTTCCCGTGTCCTCGATTTAAATTTGTTCTCTCTATACTGTTGTGCAATATGTACTGTATGCTGGTTGTCTGCACCCAGGAAGCACTGGCATTTCATTCAGATCATGTGTAGATAACTGTAAGATGCTTCAGCACAAAAGGTACCACAAACTGTAAATAAAAATACAACACTTACGCCATTTTACTGATATGTTAGATTAATCGGGACTGATATATATATATTAAAAAGGAATTGTAATTGTTAGAATTGGTAAGAGTGACAATAGCAAGACTGATAGCTGTAATCATCATGTTGGAAGTAGTGATGTCCTCCTGCAAATCTCTGAAATGTGCACGGAACTGCTCCTGAACTGAGTCCTCAGTACATATCATACTGGTTTTGAGAAGGTACTTGAAGAATTAACCAGGAAGCCCTTCTAAGTCTACTGTCTCTTACATATACAGGCAAAAAGTTGGGTAAGTATGGACAGACAGCATGTTAGAGATAACTGGTAGCAGTTAGATACTGGTATCAAGCCAGGACTTCATATGCTAACTCAGGGCTGTCCAACTGGCATACTGCAAGCTGCACATTGCCCACAAGAGGTTAAGTTGTGGCCTCTGGGCTCCTAGATGGCCCTGGTTTCCCTCATTGCTCTGGCTGCAGTGGCAACTGGATTCTCCAAGCTTCCCATCCCTCTTCTGGCTGCTACTTCTTGCCTCTGTCCCAGAGGGCAGGGCAGGGCAGTTCAGTGCATGGCATGGCATGGGGAGCCACTTAACTAGTTTTGGTGACCTGTTAAGAGTCACACACACAAACATGCACACATATATGCACACACTCCCCTTAGCCGAGCCAGCCTGCCTGCCTGCCTCCCACCCCTGGCCCCAGCCAGAGCCTGGAGCCAGCACCTGCCAACTGCATCCGCAGCTGGGGTGGCAGGGGTTGGAGCTTGGCTACTGGTCTCCACGCTGTCCCAACCCACCATCAGGGGTCCTGGCATGCATATACATACATATGTTCTCCCCCAACCCCATGGCTCCCAGGAGCCCCAATGGCAGGGCGAATGAAACAGCACAGAGGTCCACAGCCAGGCTTCATCCCCCATGGGAAGAGGCTGGTCTTTGCCAGTGCCATGGGGCATGCTGTGTGGAAGGAGCCCTACCTGGCGCTGCATGGCAGCCAGAGCTGCCAGGACCCGAGCACAGCTAGCCCAGGCCTGCCATGTCGTGACAGGTGAGTAGGACTGCTTCTGCCCAGTATCCCCCATGGTGTCTGTGCCCACAGGCCATGGGTATCACCTGCCACCAGAGGCTGGGGCCTGAGTGCAGCTCGCCACAGAGCCTGCAGAGCTGGACTGCATCTCCCAGGTGCCACTGGGGATGCTGGGCAGAAGCAGCCCTGCCCACCTGGCACCATGGGGGAGCCACGCTCAGGCCCCAGCCTCCGCTAGTGCTGCATGATACTAGGGGGCAGGTGGGGCTGCTTCCACTTAGTGTTCCCTGCAGCACTTAGGAGGTGAAGTCCTTGGGTGGGCCAGACTCATTTCCCACATCGTGGAGTGTTGGCATGCAGGCAAGGCTGCTTCCGCCAAGCATCTCCCACAGCACCAGCAGAGGCTGGAGCCGGAACCACCGCCTGCTCCTGTACCACCCGCCAGCAGAGGCCAGGGCCCAAGTGTGGTTTGCCCAGGGCCTGCTGTGCAGTGCCACCGCCAGCGCCACTTGCCTGCAGGCCAGATAAAATCAACTGGTGGGCCAGATCTTCCCAGCAGGCTGTATTTTGCCCACCTCTGCTCTTCAGCCACATGTGGAGGCAAGGATCAGGGCTGCATATGGGGGGGGGAAAGGGTGGATTGGGGGCATGCAGTGCAGCTTTGAGGGCGTTTACACAGGCATCTGGTGCAGCAGTTGCATGGAGGTGCCCACATTGGT
>NW_005842678.1:0-560 GCF_000455745.1 Alligator sinensis | reverse complement strand
CAGCAGGTACCTGGATGAAGCATCCATGTGACATGCAGCCTAGTGGTCCATGCCTTGCCTGGTGAGGTCCACAGAGTTTGAGAGTCGTGCTGGTGCAGCCTCTGTGGTTTATGACCCGTGGGGGGTTAAGAAGTTGGACAGCCCTGTACTGACCATCAATACTTTGCTACTAGGCTCTTATAACTGAAGGAAATATTCTCTATTAATAATGCTTTAAAACAGAGTAGCTTAGCAAAATAGAAGATAGCTTCTGTTGCTATGTATAAGCAGGCTTTGCTGACTTTGAATATTTTACAATACACTCATCAAAATTGTATCTGAGTGCATAGGGGGCTCTGAGAGATGGAGATAGGCACTGTATTTAAATGCCACATGCATTAAGGTCACTCACAAGGCTTGAGGATTGTTAGTTTTTTACCAGCCAAATTTTGAAGCAGATTGTATATAACATGGTTAGTGATTTTTCAAACTTGTTTGCATCTTTCCAGAAAGGATTCTAAACCAGGTGCTTTAGGGCAAATTGTAAAAGACTAAAAAATAAAGTCTTATTTGTAGATTGT
>NW_005842677.1:874074-877840 GCF_000455745.1 Alligator sinensis | reverse complement strand
GGAAGCAGGAACAGCCCCACGGTCCCAGGCCCGAAGCCTCTGCTAGTCAGGGCCTTGCTGCTGGGTCCTGCTGCTGGGTTCCCCTGGATCCTACTGCCCCTGACTTATTGTCATAGCCAGGAGCAAATAAATATTAAATTTACTAAATGTTTTAGGGGCCCCGTGGGCGGGATAGAATGGCCTGGCAGGCCGGATCCAGCCCCCAGGCCGTATTTTGCCCACCCGTGAAGTAGGCCCTAGTATCAGCCTTTAAATGCTGCCGTTATGTGATTTGTTCTTTAGTTGTTAATTTTGAGCGTGCATATTCTTGTCTTCCCAGGAATATCAGACCTCAAGGGCATTCATTATTGAACTTTTATCAACTTTACATTTAAAAAAATGGAAGTGAAGGTCAGAATGCAATTTGGAGGTGTCACGTGTCATTGTTATAAGAGATTGCAGTGAGATGAGCAAAAAGGAAAAAAAAAAAAGGAAGGTTGTTTACTTTGGACATGAGCCGCTGCAGAGAGCAAAGTAATGTAGCTTCAGCCAGAGGTGTTCAAGTGGCCAGGATCTCCCAAATGAGAATTTGCAGATGCCAGTCAAGGAAGAAAGATTTGATTTCCCAGTGAAATCAGATACTGTGCAGCATTTCTCAGCAGTGCAAGCACAAGACTTCCAGTAAAGGAATTCCTCTTAAGAGAGGACTTCAGCCTCTGCTTTCCCACAAATCCAAGGTAATCACCTTCCAGTGATTAATTTGTGTCTAATCTTTAATATGTAAACAGTTGCTCAATAATGAAGTTACCTGGGAAGCTGCACCATATTGATAGACCCTTTATAAAAGGAATTGATAGAAGGGTGGATGTGACTGAGCCTCAGTAGGATGACTGCGTGGGAGATCTCTGCAAGGATCAGAAGAGGACTGGGAACATGAAGCTTTCTGCCCATGCTCCCTTCCCGCCCCACATTCTGCGGGGTGTAGGGCTGGCTGAGAGGTTTGCATTTCCTGGCATGCTCTGCTCTGGAAGGGAAACGTTTCTTAGGGACCTCATCAGAAGCTCTGACCATTGCTGGGCTGCTCTCATACGGTGCACAGTGGAAGAGAAACCCCTGTCCCTCCTTGCCTGTCTCCATTGTGCAGATCCCTGGTACCTGTTCTCACTCCTGAGCCAAGGCACAGCAGCTGCATTGACACTAAATGCTGCACCCTTGGGAAACAGGGAACATCTGATATGGGGCCTGAGTGAGCTTCCCCAGCCTCAGCCCTACAAACACCTGCTGCACTCTCCTCCTCCTGGGGTCAGGGGCACAAGCACCTTGATTCTAGCTGTTTGCTACGCAGATAAGCAGGGCCCTCTTCCCCCACACCTTGAATATCTGTGCAAGACATACTAATGCGTGCATCCGCCCCTTCCACTAGCTTCCCTTCTAATTGCTGATCCATATAATGCAGCCTGCAGGGTAACTTGAACGGCTCCTACCTGTCATCTCAGTGGTGGCTTCATTTCATTTCACACCTCTGCACCTTGCCATATGTTCCTTATGCCTATTAGATAGACCCAATAAATGAAGGCACAATATGATGCCATCCACAACCCTCTGGGAATATTAATGAATAGATTAATTTCTTTGTTACCTGAGAGTTGCTCCAGAGGGAACTGTAACATGTGATTAGAGAAACCAGTTAAAAACAGCTTAAAAAACTGGATTAGATGCCATGTTCTCTTATTATATTCCCTTTAGCTGACAACTCTTTGAAAGGAGAGGGTCTGGATTACACTGAGAAACATCAGAACTGACGGGAGTGTTTTCTGACTGTTAGGTTTAGTGGTGTCATGAACAACTTTAATCAGATTTAAATGGTGGCAAACATCACAGGCTTAACGGATTATAGCTTTATTACTGGAGCTTTGCCGAGGAGCAATTTGGATTTTCAACTCAGGGCCTGCAATGCAGGTATATTTGTCATGACATTAACAGGCCTCTCCATCCCAGCGGCTGACCTTGTGTTTAAATGCAACACACGTGCTCTCAGAAAAGGTCCAGGGCTCTTCAAGCTGAGGCAAGGACTCGGGTGTTTTGCTAAACTCTGGCTGATGTTTTTCTGGAGAGATGCTGTATTTGGCTCCATTTCACACATTGATTTCCAACAGATGGGTTAGCTGAAACACTGCACATTTTTTCACTTCAAAGGGCTTTGTTGTTTAAGAGGCAGCAAAATAACATTGCGTTTTTGCAATGATTTCTAGAGATGTTGGGGTTTTTTTTTTATTCCTTTCTACATACTTGGCCCAACCCCCAGGGTCAGCCCAGATCTAAGAGCTGTCTTTGTCTTTTGTTGATTGAATGGGCGGTTGGTTTTTTGTCTTTCCTGAAGTACTCTGCTAGGAAGAGCTGTTTGTACCTTTCTCTGCCTCAGTCACAGAGCATGTATAATACTGTCCAGCGGTTCTGGAGCTCACAGTGACAATGGAGATGATGTCCATGTCCCCGGGGCCCTGACTGCCTACAAGCTGGGTTTTTTAGTGGCTGTGTGTGTTGTGGGAGAGGATAACTTGCCTGAAATCTTTCTTCAGAGGGCTCTGTAAAGTGTGTTTGGTTTAGCTGAGCAGATCGGCTGCAAGAATGGGAGTGAGCTTGGAGATCCTGGCTCCCTGGTGTGAATGATGAAGTTGCATCCTGGCAGGGACCTCTGTGAAATGGGTTGATCTCAGTCCAGCTCTGCATGGACAGGAGGAACCCACGCACACGTGCATGCACAAATTAGGAATGGAGTGAGTTGGCAGTCTCTCAGTTAAACGCTGACCATGGAAAACGAAGGACCATCCCAAGTAGAAGGGAGGCTGAGTAGAAGTTGGAAAAGCTCCCTTCCCCACCCCTTGGGCCGGTGAGTCTCAACCAGGGTGCCCTGAGGGTGTTGCGGGGTGCTGCACAGTTAGCACTGTTAGGTTTGCAAACATGATTCACAAGGTAAACCCAGAGATTTCAAATAGAAATCCACAGTTGTGGGCTTCCAGAGTTCTTTGCAAATGAAAAACTGCTCTATTATTTTTCTGTAGGCAAAAAAAGAGTGAAAACAAAAAGGTGGCATTTTCCAAGGGGTGCCTTGAATCTATCTGGAGATGCCTCAAGTCTAAAAAAGCTTGGGAAGCATTGGACTAGGTAGTGCATACCACAGAGCTTTCAGTTTGCAGGAGGGTTGGGGAGGCATGGCCCTTTTCCCTTCTCAACACCATGGCAATTCTTTTCCAATGTCTTTGATCCAGAAAATAATCATTGCTTTTCTATACACACCCGCTCCCCCTTCCCTGCCATTGGATATTTTAGCTGAAACCACAGAGGAGCTGTTTCTGGCAGCTGCAGTACTGGGCTGGGAACATTAATGATGATGTTATCTCTTGGAAGGCCACTGAGATGTCCATAATGTGGCATCTCAATCACCTTCCAAGCCCTCTTTTCCTGCATGATTTAGCCATTCAAGTGCTAATTGCCTTTGATTAAGTCAATCATTTGCAGAGCAAGTGGGTTAATTGGGTATTGTGGAAGCAATCAATCTAATCAGCAGCTTGCATCCATAGCTGGCCTAAAATTCAGGGGGACAATAATTGCTTTATGAGCTCCTAGAAAGCAGCAAGAGCAGGCTGGGTGGCAGCAGGAAATTCTTTTCTGCTTAAAGTGACCATCGGAAAGATAATTTGCGTATTAAGAGATTGTTAGGAAAGGACTGATTGGCTTTAGATCCTGGAAATTCTCACATTTGAAATGTGCTCATGCAGAAGAAGTC
>NW_005842677.1:867106-873893 GCF_000455745.1 Alligator sinensis | reverse complement strand
GAAGAGCGGGGGCCTGGGGATTTGTCTGCTGGGCTCCTGAGAGCTTGAAATATGTGAGGAATAGACACTGAGTCTTCAGGGAGAATGATCATGCTCAGTGCCAGATTGACAGCACCCTTCACACTTCACAGTGGAGAGAAGACTGCAGTTTGAACATGCATCCTTCTCAGTCCAGTGCGTTCTGCCCTGGCTAGGGAGAGTATAGGGTCACAGGAATCATAGGAAAGTGTAGCATGGAAAGTATAATAGTGTCACATTCTCCCGCAAGCCCCTCCACTAAAAAGGTGTCATGACCATTGGCTATCAAAGCTGTCTCTCATAGAGTCAACTTTCTTAACTGTACAACGTCAAATTCATGTTGCTATTCCAATAAGTACCTATCTACTGGAGTGGTTTAATATATCTTGTCTCAGCAGTAGAATTTCAGGTTTCTTATAGAAATGGAAATGCAGAAATATAAGCCCTGTTATTTTAGCAGTGAATTGACTGGGGTTTTTTTGAGCTGTGGGAAAAGCTTGTTGTTTGATGACTTAGAGGAAATGGAGTCTGTCTGCATGAATGAAGGGCTCAGCCCATGGGACTGGTAGCTCAGATTGCTATTTGGATATACCTACTGAGTAGGAGTTCCCTCCATTTCCATGATCTCTGGTTTGTCTCCCAAGGAGATAAGAGGGAAAGGGAACAATGGCAAGAGGTATTTGGGGTTTGCATGAGCAATGGCTCGGTTGCCAAGGTCAGTTTTGAATAGGTCGGGATGCTTCCCCTAACTATAGGGTGATATACATCCCACTTTGCCCCAGACAGTCCTGGATTTTGAAAGCTGGTCCCAGCTGGTCAGTGAAAATTTAAATGAGCGTCCCCGAATCACAGGGACATGAGGTGCAGTCCAGCAGGGAGGCAGACTGGAATGACACACCAGGCTACTCTTCCTCCCCACTGGACTGCGTCCGTGCCCCTGCCCACCAACCTCTGTTGCTGAGTTGGGGGTGGGGGGCAGTGTCCTGGATGTCCCAGATTTCCTTATGGTCACCCTACCTAAATGTAGCCTTTGGTTCCTCATCTGGGCAGAGCCTCATAAGAATTGGCCTCCTGAGACTTCTTGGAGAGTGCCAACATGAAATTATCACCACAGGAGCCCTTCTCCTGGTATCTTTGGAGCTTTTGGTCTTCCATGAAATCAGGCATTAGTGCCACACCAAGACAAATATATATGTATTTGGCATGTTCCCAAGTTACACTGGTTGACTAGAAGTCACTCCTGGTTTATTTGGGGATAAGGGAAGTCAGAATAAGGGCCCGTGGGATTTTTTTAGTCATAAGTTTTCTTTTTTCTGGTTATTTGCTTCTTCCTGGGCACTGTGTCAGTAACCAGAATCATAATTCTAACTTACCGTGTACCAAACTCCATGAAATCATTAACCAGTCCTTATGATGCCCCCTTCAGATATGGAAGTCCAACGTCCCCTTTTTATAGAGACTGAACTTTGGCTGACACAATGACTCAATGAGGCCACAAGGGAAGTCAAAAGAACCAAGGTGGACTTTCTTGCTGAAAACGTCCTACTTTTGCTCCCACAGCTCCGATTGGATGCAGCTCCAGTAGTAAAAGCGAGAGTGTAGATGACACTGCTGGCCACAGCTGATGCTAAAAGCCCTGCATCCTTCTTAGAACAACTCAATATGACGTGATGCTTAATACACCATCTGCTGTTATTTCTCAGTGCTGGGATTCTCATCTTTGCCACCCCCTATAGCAGGACCATGCCCCAGTGGTGGCCATGATGCCCCCTGGTGGCCTTATGGCTCCTGCCCCACTCCAGGTCCTCAGGAACCCTCCCTTCTCCTCTCGCTTGCCATGTCTTGATGGAATTATTTTCTGTTGAAGAAGGGAGGCTGCCCCAGGGTCCCTGAGCGACCCCTAGTCTGCTTTGGCCGGTGGATCCCTCCTGTAGCTAACTTGACCCTCAATCCTGTTCTTCAAACCCTAAGTGGGGCCCCCGTTGGCCCGGGGGCACCAGTCACCTTAAAGGCTATTCATGGCCTCCTTCCACCCCTACAGTCACATCCATGCCTTGCAGATGTCACTCTGGTGCTAGTTGCTCCCTCGTTACCCTGGCTGTAGACTGGTAGCCTAGGCCCACTGGTACTGGCCTGTGCTTTCAGTCTTAGCCTCTCATTGCCACCCCTGTTGCCCCCTTTGGGCTCAGACTCTGGCCCTCTCAGTCTCACCCTGCTCCGGTCTCATGCCCCTGGTCCTGGCAGGGCTCAAAACTTGACATGCCCCTCAAGCAACCCTGGTCCCTCCTTTTCCACCCTCTACAGCCCCACCTGGTCCTCCAATATAAATTAGAAAATGAAAAGACAAGCAATCGCTCAAAACACTCAATGCCTCCCTCTGGGTCATCATGCTGTGCAGGTGGCCCTGCAATAGGCACTTGCAGCCTATGAGTCCCTGCCTACTCCCCTGCAGCTAGCCTGTAATGTGCAGTCTCTTCCCCTACTTGGGGATATTCCTGCGGCAGCTTCTTCCCTAAAGTAACAGGAGCCCCTAGCTCCCTGTTACACCCACTATAGCAATATTTTTGGGACAGAAACCTAGTGCAACCTGATTTAGATCATAGGAGCAATGTAGTGGCCTCTCACTGTTCATCCTGATGGGTGGAGTGTGGGGAGGAATCTTTACTGACTCTTGTCTTCTGAATCCAGGAAGCTAATTTTCTTTTCCCACTGTTATTATATACATTGTGATGGACTAAGATGTTGCTCTGGAATGGCTGGAAGATACGTGATGAGGCAGAAGTGTACTTTCTGGCTGGTCATGCAATTCTTTGTGATTTACAGTTATATTGCACACTATTTGTTGGTTAAGTCTGTCACAGCTGGTTTTAAAATGTTGCTAATTCATGCCAGAACTGTCTGCAAAAATAAGTGATTGGTTTGCTTTTTGGCAAGCATCTGAAGCTCTGCAGCGAACTTGACGTCTGCAAACAGCGGTAACATTAGCAACAGGAGAGCGTTATTTCTAGAGATCAGTCTGAGCTCTTGGCCCGCTGGTCTGGGAAAGGCAGCCTTCCTGCAGTAATGCTTTAGGGCTAGTGAATTCATAGTGACAGTCTTATCCTGCAGGCTGCTGGAGACGGTACTGCACTTTTGGAGGGAAGACAATCATGGTCGCAAAGCCATGCTGCTTGTCCTGTAGCTTAGGGCCGAGGCATACAACTCTTGAATTTCATAGTTTCACAGTTGTTAGGGGCTGGAAGGGATCTTACAGATCCTCGGGTCCAGCCCCAAATTCTTTGCAAGTGTCATGTTAGTGGGCCAGACAGCACCACCTACTTACACTAGCCCAAATTTGGCCAGATACCTCTAATTAGGAAGCTGTTGCTTAGGTGAAGACGCCAACAGAGGTAAAACGAAGAGGTTTACTTGTCCAGATCTAGCATCTTCCAGTCTCAAATGATTTCTTTTATGGGAAGCTCTGCTTATTTCTTCTGTGGCCAGTATATTAAAAATCTTTCTGTTCCCAGGGTGTTTCAGACGGACGTTCAAGGCAAAGCTTCTTGCTGACATCCTTAGCTTGCCTGGGGAACCAGGAGTTCATGTTCAGTTCAAGTAGAGTTTGCTGTTTTTTCCACTCTCTATTATTGACGGGTGCAGAGGCTACACTGGGGCAGGATAAAAGGAGTATCACCTGAGGACATAGCCCTGAAGGAAGGAATGAAACAACCCGAGCAACCTGCTTATTAAAATCCAGGCTAGGGCATCATGGGAATTAATATGTACAGGATGTAGTCTATCTATGTGTTATCAGGGGCTTATTATGTAAGGTGCAGGATTGGGCCATAGGAAGAAATCACGTCCCATCCTTTGCAACCATGAAGAACCCATTGGTAGTGTAATGCACCCTGTCCATCCTTCCAACAGACAGCCTGGAGGAAGAGACTCCCCCTCCGCTGTGGCACAGAGCCCCTATGCCTGGGGACTGTAGGGCTGGACAGAGTTGGGGAACAAGGATCCCCTCTGGTTTTGCAGGAGAGGAGGTTGCTCTGGGGCCATGGAGGGCTGCCTCTGCAGCGGGGTAGAGTAGCACTTCCACGGCCTGGTTGCAGCTCTCCCCAAAGCAACAGCAGTAGGCAGGGACAGCTTGTTGTGAGGAGGGGAACGACTGCAAAGCTTCCCCAAGTCATTGATAATGATAACCACCTAAATGCTTATCTGCAGCCCAGCCCTTTGGAGGCATGTACACCCTTGCTTGCCAAGAGCCCAGCACCCCAGTGCTCTGGCTTCTTTATCCAAGGCAAAGCATTTGTCATGTTGGCAACCTCGTGCCTTGGCCAGCATCACCTGGAACTGAGCAAACTGCAGGTGTGGCTTTGAAGACAAAGAATCACGTGCCCTCGAAGTGTTGCTGGCCTGGGTACTTGCCGTTGGAAGCGTCGCTGTGTCAGGCAGGCATCACAGCATCCTCTCTGCTCCCTTTTTCTTGACAGCTGCGTCCAACCCCCTGACTTCCGCCTCCAGCTCGCCTGTCCTGCAGCTTTCTAACGAGGTGTTATTTTTTCCCAGACGCCAGATGCAATTAAGCGTGGGAGAAGTTCGGAAACTGCCAGGTTAGTTTAAAGGGCCCAGCAGAAATTGCTTCTGATCAGAGGCGTAACAAGGTCTCCTGGGCAGCCGTGACACGCGGGGCAGCGGTGACTTCTGGCTGCATCCAGGCCACCAGCACAATTGTGTGGCTGCAGCAGCCGTGGATCTTTTCTGGCCCTCCCCACATTAGTCTACCCTTGTGATGTCTTCTCCAATCCTCTCCATGGGCTTGGTATTTAGCATCGGTTCTCAGGAAATGCAGACTCTCTGACTATCTGTCCTTGGTTTTTAAAAACCGCCTAGAAAAGGTTTGTGAACAAGCTGCCGCACACTTTGTTATTCAACAGCGCAGTCGACAAGACCAACCCTCAGCAGCCAGGAAATGTTTCTGCCTGGTGTTAAGCAAATCTTGCATTTTATAAATATATCAGCGAGGCATCGTCTGCAGATTGTCTGTCTTCTGTCAGCACCCTCAGAGAAGAAATCCATTATTCCCAGTCAGATCCATCATCATGTGCAGTGCGTCATTAACTGTATGCCATTTTCCTTGATAAAATCTGGCAGATACATGCACCTTAATAGGAATCCTTCAAAGCTTCAGTTCCTTGTAAAGACGGGGGGAATTAATTTGTACCACCGGGATGATGAGAGTCCTTGGGCGGTAGTCAGTGCGCTTTGCACTCACCTTGATGTTCTTGGCTTGTGTGGTTGCGGCCAGGTTGGTCGTTTTCTTAGCCTTTGTATCAGATGGGTAGTCACTCACCAGAATAGGGAGCAAGATTTTTTTTAGCTTGGTCCATTTCTGCTGCTTGATTCAAGTCCCCTCTGGGACTCCCCGGTTCCTTTCATTAAAAAACGAAACAAAAAAAACGTAGTTTGAATTGCATCTAATGGTATAGATTGCACTCCATCTCTGCTTGCTCAGGTCTCCTTAGGGACAAGAGGTCGGTGCAGGCCGTCAGAGAGGAGGGTCCGATGGACTGGAGCAATCGCAGTTCCAACTCCCGTGTCCACCCGCTTGGTTACACTCTTTGATATTGTTCTTTGATTTCTGCATGCATCTGAGCTTGTTAGAGGTGTGCAGCTGGCTGCAGCCACGCTCTGTTCTTGTATAAGCTTGGGGTCACTCCGTGGACCGTTTATATGGATGTATCGCGGGGAACAGAAATCCTGGTGAGGCTGCACGAGGCATAGGCAGTGGATGCCGTTGGTGAGGGAAGCGAGTGAGGAGGATTTGGGCTGTAACAGGCAGTGAAGGGGGGGGAGTTGCTGAGCTAGGCGAGCCACCCCCAAAAGACTGCTGGTGCTGCACGGCTGCAAGGCACAGCGGAGGCCTGTGGACTGTCTGACCGGCAGCAGGATGATGTATCCATGGAGCAGTGCCAGGGGACTTGTGGTCCTGGAAGCTGTTTAGGTTTATCTGAACTGAGTTAATGATCATCAGGTACTGTGCACGTGCAGAGTAGCTGTGTCTAGGCGGTTGTGCACAGACTGTACTAATTTAAAGTAGCAGAAGTGTAAATAATGGATTATAGGATGTCCCTAGAGGCTGGTGGAAATGCGAGTTCTCTTCCTTGGGTGGCAGCACATGTCGAGATGTATAAGCAGCCAAGGAGATTGCAGTGGGGGAGTGGGGGGAAGAATGAGGCACGGGCATTTTTAAATGACCCCCACACACACACACTGCATCTGACCCATATGGGATGGAAAAGAAAGTGCTGCAGACAGCTTTAAATATTTCTATCGCTTACATCTGTATCAAGTTATCAGCCCATTTACAACCTCGCATTCCAGTGGTCTGATGGGTTTTTTTAGATTTACGATGTGCGCTATAGTTAACATTCAGCATTAGTAACGGCGGAGCGGTTAAGGTTGCATTTGTTTATGCCTAACATGGACGGCTTTGGGTAACCCTTCGAAGAGAGTCGGCTTCGGGATCTGGGGAAAGCATTTGGTTTCAGTTTTTATAAATCCAGACAGAGTAAATAGTACTAATGTAGGGACTATAAACAATGGTATATTTAGCTCTACCAGCACTTACGGGTTTTGTTTTTAACCTTAGCAGTAACATATTCTGTTGCCTTTATAAAATTGCCTGCCATTAACCTCTCATTCACCTAGAAGCTTTTTACGCAGCTCGTACTTACAAAGCTATTATTTTCTGAGATTTAAGGACATTTTACGTGGGGGAGTGGACATT
>NW_005842677.1:864633-867075 GCF_000455745.1 Alligator sinensis | reverse complement strand
GACGCTCACTAGTCGAGGTTTCTGAAATGCAGGCTGAAGAAGGAGTTTCTATAAATTGCTGTTTCATGACATACATATAAATGACGGGCTGCCTGCTGATGCCACAGCTACTTTGCATATCAAGAAAGAGCTTAGTTATTTAGTTACAAGTTAAAAGGCATTTAATTTCTCACTTTAAAAATCACATCTATAGAGAGTCAATGACAAAACCTAAATGGAGCAGAGAAGAGAAATTGAGAGGGAGAGATCTCAATGGGGCTTTTTTTTATAATTAACGTCTCAAATATATTGAAGATCATTATCAAACAGTTCAGTCAATATTTACAGAGATTGTTCTGCAGATGCCTTGTGGTGTGTTTTTTTTTATGCTTTGCGGAATAAGGACAGTGCTTTAACACATCTGTGCTGAGATAAGTGTCACGTTCTGGCTATGAAGGCACTGGAAAAGAGCATGAGTGTGTTTAGCTGCAGATAGTTGTGCTACCTGGGATTTTGCAGTGGGGATTAAAAACAGGTTTTTTTTATTTTTAATTTTAATAATAATCTCAAAAACTATTCCAAGGGGCAAATCTCGTCCTAGCAAAAGCGGGCATGGGGAAATTCCCCGGGTCCAGGGCAGCTCACATGGTGAAATCTCCTCTGCGGCCTCACCAGAGTGTCTCAGAATTGCATGAAATAACCCAAGGAGGGAGAAGGTAGTCGGTTCTCTGCAATTCTGCTCCCAAGTCTGTAGAAGTCAATGGAAAAATTATATAAATTATTTCCCCCCGTAAAAAAAAAAGCATTTAAAAAGACTTCCATTGATTTCAGAGAGTTTTGGACCTTCCCTGTCTGAGCAGACTGCTGGAGGGCTACGTGCTTGGGGTTTTCTATGATACGGGCAAATATCCCCCGGGATCCGGACCCATCCCCACCTGGTTCTTTAGTACCATCAGCTCTGCTTCCCTTATTCAGACTGCAAAAATGAGTAGGATCCCTGGGATGAGATGCTGTTGCAGGGCATGTATGTTGGAACAAACTGCAGAGATTTCCCCTCCACCTTTCAGGAGTCCCACACCGCTGACCAACTCACCGTCTCCACGAATAGCCGTCTTTGAAGCACAAGGAACAAAAGCAGGAGAGAGAGAGAGAGAGAGAGAGAGAACAGAGCGAGGCAGGCAGATCTGACGGGAAAGGCCACGCCGTGGCCTGTCTGCTTTGTGTCTGGGAGAAATCAGGCAGATGTTCACGTGTTCAGCTCTGCCCTTCCTTGAAGTCTTTTTGGTCTTGATTCTCTGTTGTGTCTTTTGGTTGCAGGTTACAGAGAAGGATTTCTATGGAAGAGAGGGCGCGACAACGGGCAGTTCCTAAGCAGAAAATTTGTCTTATCGGAACGGGAAGGCGCCCTGAAATACTTCAACAAAAACGATGTAAGCATCTGGGGCCAGTGCCTGGTCACGGGAGGTTTGGGCGTGTGGGTGCATCTGTGACTACACACTCTCCACGGCACTGATGTTTGATGAACCCCGAGTCATTTGTTCCTCCATTGTGCGAGGAGCAAAAAGCCAGTTGGACAGAGCGCTGCAGTGACCTACTCTCCTCATCTTTGGGTTTTGAGGGCAAGCAAAGTGTTTTTCTTGACTCCAGCAAGAAAAATGACAAGGCTCTCTACGATGAACTCTTGAGGACGCACCGTGACACTGCTGTGGGCACAAGTGGTTATTAGGCCTGTGTGAGTCGGCAGCGATCCAATCCAGCTTCAGATCTGGCCGCTTCGATCTGATCCGGAGCTCTGGACCGGGTTTCTGCCTCGAGCCAGCCGAAGCTTCGAAGCCACCTCGGAGATCCAGCCGTAGGGTATAATGGGGAATCAATGAAATCTCTATAATATTGTTGGTTTTTCGTCTGATTTGGATGAAACTTGCAGGGATGGTAGCTTCTGCTGAGAGCATGAACCCTGCCAAATTTCAATAAGATCGGTGCAGGGGTTTGGGGGCAACTGTACCCCAAAGTCTTGAAAGCCAAACTCACGTCACGGCTGTGTGTTACAACACAGGGGGGTCAAAACTGCCGGGGTGCTGGCTCTCACTGAGGCCACAAAGCCTGCCAAGTTTCAAGAAGATCGGTGCAGGGGTTTGGGGGGGGACTGTCCCCCAAGCTGTGGACAAGCAAAACTGGTGCCATGGGTGACACTGCGTGTGCGAAGGTGCAGCGGGGTGACAGCTGCAGCGATGGTGGCCCCTGCTGTGACGCCTGCCAGCTGTGGAGATCGGTGCAGTGGGGCTCTGGGGCCCTGCACCCCTAGCTGCTGACAGACAAAACTGGTGCCAAGACTGTGCCTGTCCTGGGGCAGCTGATTGTCTGTATTGAGTTTTTCCTCTCCTTAGCCTGGTTTTGTAGGTGCTAATTGATGCTCGTTAAGTCATTATGTAGGAGCTAGGTCCTGTGTATTGAGCTGGTCCC
>NW_005842677.1:861216-864612 GCF_000455745.1 Alligator sinensis | reverse complement strand
GAAGCTTGGCAGCTTTGTGGCCTCAGTAAGAGCTACCACCCCTGCAGTTTTCACCCCCCTGTGTTGTAACACGTAGATGTGACATGAGTTTTGCTTTCATAGAATCCTAGAAGTCGGGTTGGAAGGGACCTTGTAGATCTTCAAGTCCGACCCCCTGCCTGGGCAGGAGGAAAACTGGGCTCAAATGACCCCAGCCAGGTAGGCATCGAGCTGCTTCTTAAAGACCCCCAGGGTAGGAGCCAGCACCACTTCCCTTGGAAGTCGGTTCCAGATCCTAGCTGCCCTGACTGTGAAGTAGTTCTTGCGGATGTCTAATCTAAACCTACTCTCCAACAACTTGTGGCCGTTATTCCTTGTTATCCCGGGGGGCGCTGGGGGAAACAAGGTCTCCCCCAAACCCTTCTGGTCCCCACTAGTGAGTTTATAGACGGTCACCATGTCCCCCCTCAGCCTCCTCTTGTGAAGGCTGAACAGGTTCAGGTCCCGTAGCCTCTCATTGTAGGGTCTGCCCTGCTGTCCCCGGATCATGCGGGTGGCCCTCCTCTGGACCCTCTCCATGCTGTCCACATCCCTCTTGAAGTGGGGCGCCCAGAACTGGATGCAGTACTCCAACTGTGGGCTGACCAGTGTCGCGTAGAGGGGGAGGATCACCTCCTTGGCCCTACTTGAGATGCACCTGTGGATGCACGATAGGGTCCGGTTAGCCCTGCCAACCATGACCTCGCATTGTCGGCCCATGATCATCTTGGAGTCAGTGATGACTCCAAGATCCCTTTCTGCCTCTATGCTCTCAAGAAGGGAGTTTCCCATCTTATAAAAGTGTACTGCCGGTTACTACTGCCCAAGTGCAGCACCCTGCACTTGTCCGTATTGAAACGCATCCTGTTTTCAAGAATTTGGGGTACAGTTCCCCCCAAACCCCTGCACCGATCTACTTGAAAATTGGCAAGATTCATCCTCTCTGCAGAGTCTACCACCTCTGAAAATTTCATCCACATCGGACAAAAAACAACAACATTATAGATATTTTATTGTTTCCCCATTATACCCTATGGCCGGATCTCCGAGGTGGCTCCGAAGCGCTTGGGGAAGCCAAACGAGGCAGCGCTTCGACCCGGATGTGCTGCTTTGCACCCCGAAGCATCCAAAGCTTTTCTGGATCCGAAGCTCTGTCCGAAGCCTCGCACAGCCCTAGTGGTTATAGGGACGTTTGAAAGCCTCTGACCACCGTGGTCCTGGAGTTGTAAAGTCCAAGACTCCAGAAAGGCAGGCAGTGGCGCATGCCTGTCGGTGTCCTTGGCTGCTCTATGTTCATTAAACAACATGGCAAACAGTCAGAGAGGAAAATGTGTCAGGTTTTTATATTTCTGTGTCAAGCTAGGAAATATTTGTCTTCTGCTCAGAAGCAGATCTCATCTATTGTAAGTGAAATAGGAAGCCATTCAACGAAAATGGCACGGGTGATGAATGGAGGGAAGCTTTGTCATCGTGCACTCATATGACTGAGAGAGCCAAGGTGCTTTTCTGGACTTCTTATTTCCTTTGAACCCCATAGAGCCTGGCTGTCCTTGTGAATGTCTGATGCTTCTTGAGCTCCAGTCAGCTGGGTAAAGGAGTTGATTTGTTACCTCTCTCTTTGCCCGGCCTTGGCATGATGCTATACACGTCTGCTCTGGGCCAGATTCTCTTCTGTCTATTAGGTGTATAAGTGGCCTAAGGTAGCATTTTTCAACCCATGGGTTGCAACCCAAAAATGGGTCACAAGAATATATGAAAGAGTCATGAACAAAATTAAAAAATGGAAAAATGCAGGAAGCCGTGGCTTTTCCTTTGCAGGCTGGCAGAGCTCCAGCCAGCCAGGGGCTGCTTGGGCCCTCCCCCACCCCACACCCCCCTGCCCCACGCACAGGGGGAAGGGGGATGGGGTCTGGGGGTGGGCAGGGGAGCAGCAGGTTGGGACTGGCCACTGATGGGTGTCCAGCAGGTTGGGACTGGACACTTAGGTGTCCAAGGGCACATCTACACATGCATGTAAGTGCAGCTACATTTAATGCACATTAAGCTTATGTGCATTAAGAAATTTTTGGCAGGTGTCTACATGTGCAGGGACTTGGCACTAAAGTTAGTGCCAAGTCCCTGCAGCCCTGCCATGTGCCCCTAGTAGCTGAGCAGACCTGGCATTGAAGTTAGTGCTGGGTTGCATCTACATGTGCATGAATGCACTAATTAATCACACTTAAATTTGATGCCTGCATTTGGAGGTATCAAATTTGGGCGCGATTAGCCTAATTTTGCCATTTTTAACTCGCATATGTGTAGACATGCACCCGTAATACACATTAAATTAAGCTAAAGCTCATTCATGTGTCTTGTGTAGACGTTCCCTAAGGCACCTAAATTCAAGTCTGCTCAAATCCTTAGCTTATATAATAGCGGTCTGGGTTGAACCAGGAGCAATCCTTCTTGGCTCATTGGTGAAAGCAGGTGTCGTGAGGGAAAGGTGTCCAGGTGTCCTGAGTTTTCTAGTATAGTCTTGAATTTTGTGGCAACGTCGTGGTGTTCCCAAAGACTCCCTGGAATGTGAGTTTTGCCCTGTATTTGAAAACTTGAACACAAAACTTTATAAGCAATGCACTTAACCCCCGTTCATTGAAGCAGGGGTTCTCAGCTGGTCATCTGCATGGGTTGCAAAGTTGTGCACTGAGAGCTATAGAGGGGGATACATGTGTCAGATAAAGCCCTCCCTCGAAACATTCCCACGGTTCCAGCTTCATGCTCCGTGTGGATTAATTAGCTACGTCTAGTGCTGTTTCACCAAGACAGATCACCTGTACCAGGTTCAGTTCCAGCTAAACTTCCACTTCTGGAAGTCTGTCGTGGGCCTTGAATTTGTGGACCGTCTTGGATTTTAGTTCACCAAAAGTTGGTCACCTAGCATGTAGGGGACTTGGTTAGCTTTGCTGTAGTGGAGGTGGGCACCTGTGTGATCACATGGGTTCTGCTGATCCCAGCAGCTGCTTGATAGTGGTGTTGCCCTGATTTTTCTCAGCCACCTGTGCAATGGTGCAGTTGTGACTTGTGCCTGGAAGTAAGGCAGTCATTGCCTAACAGGACATGAGTGTCCCTATAACCCACTGATTCACCCCATTGGTAACCATTGGTGTAACACAGGGGTGGGCAATTATTTGGGCCTGAGGACCCCATAGGGAGTTTTGATGAGCTATGGCAGGCCGGGTCAGCATCCCCACTTCCCATGCACCCCCTCCCGCTCCCCAACAACAACTCACCAGAACTCCCTATGGGGCTTTGGGTGCATGGGGACAATGTTCAGGAGTGGGAGAGGTGTGATCCACAACCTGCATGCCCTGCCTTGTATGGGGAGTGGAGGGGGGGATG
>NW_005842677.1:836003-861188 GCF_000455745.1 Alligator sinensis | reverse complement strand
GGGGGAGGGGGGGGCCATGCGCAGCAGAGCTTGCCGGGTCAGTGGCTGCCCCCGTGGCGCTCTACATGGGGCCAAGCCCCACCTAGGGCAGCCTGTGCCATGCTCCTGCCCACACCCACTGGCCCCGGCCAGCGTGCAGCTTCTAGTAGGGCTGTTCTCAGAGTGGCTGGGGGACCCGGGCCAGTGGGGCTGTTCTGTTCCCTTCACCTCTGGCTGCAGCTGCTGCTCCTGCTCCTGTTGCACCGCTCCCGGCGGCTAGCGGCTCCTGCCCAGCTCTGACTCCCGGCTGCTTCCATCCGCCCTGTTCAATGAGCAGCGAGAGCACGGTGTGGGCTGCCCCAGCAGGAGCAGATGAGACTCGGTCCCATGTGGAGCACCACGGGGGCAGCCATGGCCTGGATGCAGGCAGTTGGTGGGCCAGATCTGGCCCATAGGCCACATTTTGCCCATCCCTGGTGTAACAGGAATCAGTATGCTCCGCTTGGATTTCCCACCCCTCCCACATCCACATCCACTTTGAGTCCCTGGTCAGTCTGCCAAAAAAGGGTGGCCATCACTAGTAGTGCATTGGTCAGTGTATCTGTTTTCTTTTTCTTTCCCCAAATGGACAAGCACGTTCAGTGGAATGGTTTGCTGCGGGAAGGAGTTTTTGATTTGCTTTTGTTGCCATACGTGTTTTGTTCAAGCAGGCAGGCCAGAGCAATGTGGCCGGCACCTGGCGTGGCAGGCACTTGGATTTGTAGTGATCCCTAGCTCCCAGGAGGGTTCATCCTGTCCCCTGAGAACGGCCGCCTCACAAGAAGACTCCATCTCACACGTGGATGAGCTTTACATTTACTGCAGAGACTTCCATAGCCGGAGTTGCAGAGTTGTCGAGCACAGTCTTGGATCTTGAAGCCTTATGCTACCTTTTAGATGTATCCTAGACAGGCCACGGAGAGCTGAAGCTTTGGCTTTTTCCCCCTAGAGGCACTGGGAACAAGTTTTTGTACTTTCTGATTCTAGGTCAGGGATTGGCAACTGCTGGCACGCATGCCAGAGCATGGTGCACAAGGCCATGTTCCTCAGCACACCACATTTTCCTCAGCACATCACAGAGCCCAGGCTGCTCGCAGCAGGCGGCCGGGAGGCTGCAAGCAGCCTTGGCTCGATGGCAGGCAACTGCTGCCCAGAGCCCCGGCCGGCTGCAACTGGAAGGCTACAAACAGCCACGCTGTGCTCCGCAGCCCCGGCACCGGCTCTGTGGCTGCAGTGGCTGCACACACAACTCCAGTACGTGGCCGGAAAGGGACCTGAAGGCAGTGCAACCCTGGCCCCATCTCTGCTGTCCCCTCGGAAGCACACATGAAGCTGTTGCTGCCACAGAGCCAGTGCTGGGTGCTGCGGAGTCCAGCCCAGCTGTTTGCAGCCTGCCTGCCTCTGCTGCATCTGCCCAGAGCCTGGGCTGGCTGTGACAGGCAGCCAGGAGGCTGCATACTGCTGAACTGCGTTCCCCGACCTGAGTTCATGGTGGTGGCAGCTGCATGTGCACCTTGGGATGGACAGCAGGACAGGAACCAGGGCTGTGTTGGCCCAATCCCCTTCCTGCTTGTGCAGTCAGAGGCATGCACACAGCCGCCACCATGGAGTCGGTACCGGGGCTGTGGAGCCCGGGGCAGCTGTTTGCAGCCTCCTGGCTGCCTAACATAGCCAGCCCAGGCTCTGGGCAGCTGCAGCAGGCGATGGGCAGGCTGCAAACAGCTGTGCCAGGCTCCGGAGCCCGGACACCAGCTCCACGGCAGCGGTCCGTGCACATGTGCCTCGCAGTGCATGGTGAGGAAGGGGCTGGGGCAGCAAAACCCTGGCCCGTCTCCTGGCATCTGCCCAGAGGCACGTGCACAGCACTGCCAGCAATAAGGATCTGGTCCCTTGTAGCTCACTTGCCTCTGGCACACCAAGCCAAGGCATGGGTGGAGGTTGGGGTGTTGTTGGCGCTCCAGCCAAAAAGGTTGCCGACCCCTGTCCTAGGGGGAGTGGACAAGATGCTGCTTCAGGTTATTTCATTCCTCCCTTAAGGCACAGACTAGGCCTGGTCCAAAGTGCGTGTAAAGTGGATGGGTGACCTGTCTGTAGAAACAAGCAGCATAGCAACAAGGGTTTCATTGTTCTTTGCAAGGGAATAATGTTCAATTCTTTGAGGGTAAGGATGAATTGGTCCCAGATGCTTGGGATGCTGAAAACATCCAGGCCTGTTTGGTTAATGGCCTGTACTTTTTGGCTGGCTTAACACAGGTTTTCTGGGGGGAGGGTGTTTGAATATTGCTTGGCCAGACAAAAATACAGGCTGCTTGCTGGATAGGTGAAGAGACCAGTTGGGATCTGAAGTCAGGAGGGTGATTGAAGAGGGTCTCGGAGAAGGGGTTCTCGCAAAAGAAAGGATGCCTGCCTGAAGTCTGTTTCTGTTACCTCGTCTTGTCTTGTGAACTGGCCTCATCATCCTTCTTCTGGCACAGAAATTTTCCCGTCTCCTTTTAAAAAAAATAATATTACACCAACTCTGCTGTATTTTCCAGAACAGCAAAACGTGTGCCCAAAGTCCCAGGAGGAAACACTAATCGCGAGCTGTGGAGAAGTTTGCTACATTATCACCAGGCAGTTTGGGGGCTGGGAGTCATTTTGGCAAACGGCCTTTATAAGGATTGAACTGTGCTAGGGTTTGAAAGGCTCTGCTGCTTCTCAGATATTTACTCACTCAGCTGTGTTTTCCAGGCAAAAGAACCCAAAGCAATTATGAAGATTGAGCATTTAAATGCGACTTTCCAGCCTGCAAAAATAGGGAACCCACATGGACTGCAAATCACTTACTTGAAGGACAACAGCACAAGGAACATCTTTGTCTACCACGAAGACGGCAAGGTGAGAGCTCACAGATAACCCAATGGGTGGTGGCAGGTCCCCAGTGACAGGAGTGCTCCACAGAGCCAGTTAAAACAGCAAGCAAGCCCATTAGCCAGTAGGCACCCTATCTGGTCACAGGCCTGTGGGCTCCTGGCAGCTTTCAGAGCAACTGTGGACAGCGTTGGTCTCTGAGATAGGGAATATTGCTATATATGTTTTCTTCCTGCCCATGGGCTTCCAGACCCTAAAACCATGCTCATAGTGGGAGTAAAAATCCTCCTTTAATAAATAGAAAGGAAATGTATGGGGCAGAAATGGCAGAGGCCGAGCGGCAGAGAGATGGGAAAAGCAAACTGATTCTTTTAGGGCCTCCCAAGTATGTAAGTAAGCACGTCAGATGTGTCTGCATCCAGTTGTTTTGCAAATGCCCTTTGCAGTGGTAGCCAGCACTTTGGATTAAAGCATGCATTTTGCTGCAGGAACTTGACATGTAGTAGGGAAACTATGTCTGGAAAACTGGGACAGAGCCATCGAGGGCCCCTTGCATGCAATAGTGCTGTCCAAGTGAAGCAGTGGGTGGCTGCCAGCAGAGTGAATGTCTTCTCAACCGAGGGAGAAGGAGCCAGCTGAAATTGTTTTTTCCCTGGAAGCCTCAGCCCCACTCCTGCTAAGCACACGACTGAGAGAATTGCAGTTCCAGTGTTTGACCCCTCGATGAAAGGTGGAGAGGGAGTATTTCAAAAGCCTAGCTTCTCCAACCCAGAGGAAGGAGAAACCCAGAAGGAAAAGAGGCACCGGGGGGACCTTGCTTCCTCTAAGGATTTGAGTCTAATCCAGGAGTCACAATAGGTGGTGGGATCAGACTGAAGGGGACTGAGCTCAGGAGCTCCTTTCATCTCTACCTTGCTTGTGCTCCCTAAGAGTAAAGTGTGTGTGTTTAAGAAATTCCATTAAGTCTGCATGTTCTTGCTTTACTGCTCCATATGTAGAGCCTAGGGCTCTGACAGCCGTGTAGTTCTTGCAGGGAATATCTAAGGCAATGCAGAAGGCTATGGCACTATTTCCAAAGCCTAAGTAGTTAGACAGCAGGGCCCCTCTGTGCTTGAGAAGGGTGTCAGGCATAGGGAGCATGCTCGAGAGACCTGGGAACAGCAACCGGTTTGTTTCCAGACCCAGCAGTGCATGGGATCCAGCACTTGGATCCCACTGCAGGAGCCAAAGAGCAGGACTTCCACCACAGCAGTTGGATCCAGAGAGCAGGGCTGTACCAAGGAGCCATATTTTCACAGCCTTATTTTCACGATGCAGCTTCCAACTGGATCATAAGGCCAGCCCAGAAGTGGCCATTGAATTGAAGCTGTCATGTTTCCGGATTTACATTCCCTTAGCGTCAAGCTGCCTTCCTCCTTTGGCAGTGCATTACGTTAAGCAGTGACTGCCTGTCTGGATAGCGTGCTGGGAGCAGTCGCACCTGGACAGGCCCAGCAGGGCTTCCTAGCACCAGCTACTCCTGCTGGAGAAGGATCAGCTCATCACTTAAACCCTTTCTCACTTTTTGTGCTCTCTCTTCCTCTTTCTCTGCTGAAAGGCCTCAAGGTAGATTTATTCCTTGACTCATCCTCAGACAAAACAGGCCAGTAACACTGCTAGAAAACAGCATCCCACTGATTGAACTGGAGAAAAAATGAGCTCTCCTGAGCTGTACAGATTCAGGGAGAGGCAATGCTGAAGAACATGTTTGCCTCCATCCTGTGCAGCAGTGAGTCTGAATAGCGTTTCCATTTAGCTCTGACTCTCCTTGTAGGCAGTAATTAGCATGTCGAGTCAGGTTAATCAGTCGAATGAGGAGTTTCTGTTATTCTAATTCTTTTTTTTTCCCCCTCTTCTGATCTAAGAAAAGAAATACAAGAAAGCAATTGCTGTTCCCCACTGAAAAGGGGCAGGTCTTGCTCCAGGCAGGAAGTGTTGCTTGATGGCATCTGTGTACCTTCTGATTGCTTCAAATACAGTGATTTATTTGTAGAGCTGTATTTCTTTAGCCTAGTGCTCTGACTCAACCCTCCGTGGCCTCCCTATTCTAGCACCTTGCAGTTCATTGCTCATCACAGCGAGGGACTCAATCACAATGAACGGTGCAGAGTGTTTCTGAATCATGATGAGCTGCTCCAGCAGAGTCGCTCCTAAAAGTCCCCCCTCTTGCCCCTTCTACTTGTGATTGCAGTGACAAGACACACTGAGTCCTGTGCGATGGAGTTAGATGTTGGTTCAACATGGCAAGGCATCACTCGAGTCCTTGTCAGCCAGGTCCCTGACAACGATTTTATTCCAGAAGCTTTCTCAGGAAAGATGTAATTGCTATCACGACTGTTTATGATTTGTTCAATGCTGATGTTCCACTTGGGCTTGTGGAGCATGCAAAACAGGGGTGATCCTGCCTCCAGGAGCTGAAAGATGCCTGCAGAGAGAAGAAGCCTGTAGGGGAGCTCAGACGAGGAAAAGATTTAGTGTTTTATTAACAGATTTTGTAAAGGATAAGCTCCCTGCAGGAGGCTGGTTTCTGTGCTTCTTCTGAGGACCTGCTGGTGTCTTGTCTGACTCTGGTCCAATTCCATGAACATCCATGGAGTTGCTCCTGCCTTAGGCTAGTGTAAGAAGCATTGGCTGAAAGCTCATGGTTTAATAGCTTCAGAGTTGCTGTGGGGTAGGACGGCACATTGGAAGGGCATGAACGTGGGGCTAGAATCACAAAGTATGGCTGTTCAGGTTCAAGGCAGGAGTGAAGCACTACATGGCATCTGAAGCCATTAGGCTCAAGTGGATGTTCCTGTCGATTCCTTTCTGTATAGGGAGGAAACACCAGGATGTAGGGGGACTAGGGAGGCAGCCTTCAACCTTGACCTTATATACAAAAAAATGATGAGCCATTAGGTCGCATTATTTTTAGTTACTCAGTCTGGATCTGTATGATAATCCTTGTTTCTCATAACTTCCAACTCATTTTGTTCATCACTAGCTCAGGCCTTGCTGCCTGTTACTCTTCCTGATAGTGCTCCCCACACCTTGGGAGGCTGGACCTCTTTAGCTATTCCAAATACAAGACCAGGGGTGCCTGTAGACATGTGGGGAGGCTGTGCCATTGCGCTGTAACTACAGCACATCGGGGCAGACTCGATTAATTGAGTCTGCTGATGTGTGCTAATTAAAGCACCTCCAGCAGCCTCCACAACTTGGTCCTAAAGCACAGAGAAGTGTATCATCCCTAAATGCTGACTTCTGGTTTGATAGGTTTGATAGATTCCTTCAGAGCCGGGGCTGGCTGTGACAGGCAGCCAGGAGGCTGCATACTGCTGCACTGCGTTCCCCGACCTGAGTTCATGGTGGTGGCAGCTGCATGTGCACCTTGGGATGGACAGCAGGACAGGAACCAGGGCTGTGTTGGCCCAATCCCCTTCCTGCTTGTGCAGTCAGAGGCATGCACACAGCCGCCACCATGGAGTCGGTACCGGGGCTGTGGAGCCCGGGGCAGCTGTTTGCAGCCTCCTGGCTGCCTAACATAGCCAGCCCAGGCTCTGGGCAGCTGCAGCAGGCGATGGGCAGGCTGCAAACAGCTGTGCCAGGCTCCGGAGCCCGGACACCAGCTCCACGGCAGCAGTCCGTGCACATGTGCCTCGCAGTGCATGGTGAGGAAGGGGCTGGGGCAGCAAAACCCTGGCCCGTCTCCTGGCATCTGCCCAGAGGCACGTGCACAGCACTGCCAGCAATAAGGATCTGGTCCCTTGTAGCTCACTTGCCTCTGGCACACCAAGCCAAGGCATGGGTGGAGGTTGGGGTGTTGTTGGCGCTCCAGCCAAAAAGGTTGCCGACCCCTGTCCTAGGGGGAGTGGACAAGATGCTGCTTCAGGTTATTTCATTCCTCCCTTAAGGCACAGACTAGGCCTGGTCCAAAGTGCGTGTAAAGTGGATGGGTGACCTGTCTGTAGAAACAAGCAGCATAGCAACAAGGGTTTCATTGTTCTTTGCAAGGGAATAATGTTCAATTCTTTGAGGGTAAGGATGAATTGGTCCCAGATGCTTGGGATGCTGAAAACATCCAGGCCTGTTTGGTTAATGGCCTGTACTTTTTGGCTGGCTTAACACAGGTTTTCTGGGGGGAGGGTGTTTGAATATTGCTTGGCCAGACAAAAATACAGGCTGCTTGCTGGATAGGTGAAGAGACCAGTTGGGATCTGAAGTCAGGAGGGTGATTGAAGAGGGTCTCGGAGAAGGGGTTCTTGCAAAAGAAAGGATGCCTGCCTGAAGTCTGTTTCTGTTACCTCGTCTTGTCTTGTGAACTGGCCTCATCATCCTTCTTCTGGCACAGAAATTTTCCCGTCTCCTTTTAAAAAAAATAATATTACACCAACTCTGCTGTATTTTCCAGAACAGCAAAACGTGTGCCCAAAGTCCCAGGAGGAAACACTAATCGCGAGCTGTGGAGAAGTTTGCTACATTATCACCAGGCAGTTTGGGGGCTGGGAGTCATTTTGGCAAACGGCCTTTATAAGGATTGAACTGTGCTAGGGTTTGAAAGGCTCTGCTGCTTCTCAGATATTTACTCACTCAGCTGTGTTTTCCAGGCAAAAGAACCCAAAGCAATTATGAAGATTGAGCATTTAAATGCGACTTTCCAGCCTGCAAAAATAGGGAACCCACATGGACTGCAAATCACTTACTTGAAGGACAACAGCACAAGGAACATCTTTGTCTACCACGAAGACGGCAAGGTGAGAGCTCACAGATAACCCAACGGGTGGTGGCAGGTCCCCATGTGACAGGAGTGCTCCACAGAGCCAGTTAAAACAGCAAGCAAGCCCATTAGCCAGTAGGCACCCTATCTGGTCACAGGCCTGTGGGCTCCTGGCAGCTTTCAGAGCAACTGTGGACAGCGTTGGTCTCTGAGATAGGGAATATTGCTATATATGTTTTCTTCCTGCCCATGGGCTTCCAGACCCTAAAACCATGCTCATAGTGGGAGTAAAAATCCTCCTTTAATAAATAGAAAGGAAATGTATGGGGCAGAAATGGCAGAGGCCGAGCGGCAGAGAGATGGGAAAAGCAAACTGATTCTTTTAGGGCCTCCCAAGTATGTAAGTAAGCACGTCAGATGTGTCTGCATCCAGTTGTTTTGCAAATGCCCTTTGCAGTGGTAGCCAGCACTTTGGATTAAAGCATGCATTTTGCTGCAGGAACTTGACATGTAGTAGGGAAACTATGTCTGGAAAACTGGGACAGAGCCATCGAGGGCCCCTTGCATGCAATAGTGCTGTCCAAGTGAAGCAGTGGGTGGCTGCCAGCAGAGTGAATGTCTTCTCAACCGAGGGAGAAGGAGCCAGCTGAAATTGTTTTTTCCCTGGAAGCCTCAGCCCCACTCCTGCTAAGCACACGACTGAGAGAATTGCAGTTCCAGTGTTTGACCCCTCGATGAAAGGTGGAGAGGGAGTATTTCAAAAGCCTAGCTTCTCCAACCCAGAGGAAGGAGAAACCCAGAAGGAAAAGAGGCACCGGGGGGACCTTGCTTCCTCTAAGGATTTGAGTCTAATCCAGGAGTCACAATAGGTGGTGGGATCAGACTGAAGGGGACTGAGCTCAGGAGCTCCTTTCATCTCTACCTTGCTTGTGCTCCCTAAGAGTAAAGTGTGTGTGTTTAAGAAATTCCATTAAGTCTGCATGTTCTTGCTTTACTGCTCCATATGTAGAGCCTAGGGCTCTGACAGCCGTGTAGTTCTTGCAGGGAATATCTAAGGCAATGCAGAAGGC
This sequence comes from Alligator sinensis, assembly GCF_000455745.1. NCBI lineage: Eukaryota > Metazoa > Chordata > Crocodylia > Alligatoridae > Alligator > Alligator sinensis. The sequence goes on along the minus strand of NW_005842677.1, from coordinate 852,515 downwards.
TATGGCACTATTTCCAAAGCCTAAGTAGTTAGACAGCAGGGCCCCTCTGTGCTTGAGAAGGGTGTCAGGCATAGGGAGCATGCTCGAGAGACCTGGGAACAGCAACCGGTTTGTTTCCAGACCCAGCAGTGCATGGGATCCAGCACTTGGATCCCACTGCAGGAGCCAAAGAGCAGGACTTCCACCACAGCAGTTGGATCCAGAGAGCAGGGCTGTACCAAGGAGCCATATTTTCACAGCCTTATTTTCACGATGCAGCTTCCAACTGGATCATAAGGCCAGCCCAGAAGTGGCCATTGAATTGAAGCTGTCATGTTTCCGGATTTACATTCCCTTAGCGTCAAGCTGCCTTCCTCCTTTGGCAGTGCATTACGTTAAGCAGTGACTGCCTGTCTGGATAGCGTGCTGGGAGCAGTCGCACCTGGACAGGCCCAGCAGGGCTTCCTAGCACCAGCTACTCCTGCTGGAGAAGGATCAGCTCATCACTTAAACCCTTTCTCACTTTTTGTGCTCTCTCTTCCTCTTTCTCTGCTGAAAGGCCTCAAGGTAGATTTATTCCTTGACTCATCCTCAGACAAAACAGGCCAGTAACACTGCTAGAAAACAACATCCCACTGATTGAACTGGAGAAAAAATGAGCTCTCCTGAGCTGTACAGATTCAGGGAGAGGCAATGCTGAAGAACATGTTTGCCTCCATCCTGTGCAGCAGTGAGTCTGAATAGCGTTTCCATTTAGCTCTGACTCTCCTTGTAGGCAGTAATTAGCATGTCGAGTCAGGTTAATCAGTCGAATGAGGAGTTTCTGTTATTCTAATTCTTTTTTTTTCCCCCTCTTCTGATCTAAGAAAAGAAATACAAGAAAGCAATTGCTGTTCCCCACTGAAAAGGGGCAGGTCTTGCTCCAGGCAGGAAGTGTTGCTTGATGGCATCTGTGTACCTTCTGATTGCTTCAAATACAGTGATTTATTTGTAGAGCTGTATTTCTTTAGCCTAGTGCTCTGACTCAACCCTCCGTGGCCTCCCTATTCTAGCACCTTGCAGTTCATTGCTCATCACAGCGAGGGACTCAATCACAATGAACGGTGCAGAGTGTTTCTGAATCATGATGAGCTGCTCCAGCAGAGTCGCTCCTAAAAGTCCCCCCTCTTGCCCCTTCTACTTGTGATTGCAGTGACAAGACACACTGAGTCCTGTGCGATGGAGTTAGATGTTGGTTCAACATGGCAAGGCATCACTCGAGTCCTTGTCAGCCAGGTCCCTGACAACGATTTTATTCCAGAAGCTTTCTCAGGAAAGATGTAATTGCTATCACGACTGTTTATGATTTGTTCAATGCTGATGTTCCACTTGGGCTTGTGGAGCATGCAAAACAGGGGTGATCCTGCCTCCAGGAGCTGAAAGATGCCTGCAGAGAGAAGAAGCCTGTAGGGGAGCTCAGACGAGGAAAAGATTTAGTGTTTTATTAACAGATTTTGTAAAGGATAAGCTCCCTGCAGGAGGCTGGTTTCTGTGCTTCTTCTGAGGACCTGCTGGTGTCTTGTCTGACTCTGGTCCAATTCCATGAACATCCATGGAGTTGCTCCTACCTTAGGCTAGTGTAAGAAGCATTGGCTGAAAGCTCATGGTTTAATAGCTTCAGAGTTGCTGTGGGGTAGGACGGCACATTGGAAGGGCATGAACGTGGGGCTAGAATCACAAAGTATGGCTGTTCAGGTTCAAGGCAGGAGTGAAGCACTACATGGCATCTGAAGCCATTAGGCTCAAGTGGATGTTCCTGTCGATTCCTTTCTGTATAGGGAGGAAACACCAGGATGTAGGGGGACTAGGGAGGCAGCCTTCAACCTTGACCTTATATACAAAAAAATGATGAGCCATTAGGTCGCATTATTTTTAGTTACTCAGTCTGGATCTGTATGATAATCCTTGTTTCTCATAACTTCCAACTCATTTTGTTCATCACTAGCTCAGGCCTTGCTGCCTGTTACTCTTCCTGATAGTGCTCCCCACACCTTGGGAGGCTGGACCTCTTTAGCTATTCCAAATACAAGACCAGGGGTGCCTGTAGACATGTGGGGAGGCTGTGCCATTGCGCTGTAACTACAGCACATCGGGGCAGACTCGATTAATTGAGTCTGCTGATGTGTGCTAATTAAAGCACCTCCAGCAGCCTCCACAACTTGGTCCTAAAGCACAGAGAAGTGTATCATCCCTAAATGCTGACTTCTGGTTTGATAGGTTTGATAGATTCCTTTTTTATGCTAAAGTGACCTCCACCCGAAAGAATTCGAGGCGTTTATTTTAGGCTGAAGTCTGGCTTATTTAAAGTGTCCCAGATGTTGCAGTAATGAAGTCTTCACACCTTAATGACATGCAGATATTTCAAAACCTTGTGGAGACTCGTGGAGCTGCAGACAGCTGTTACATATCCCTTCCAGAAGGCTTTCAATTTGTCTGTACCTTTGAACTGTAATCCAGTATTTGAAAGTGCACTGATGCAGGTAATTTGCTCTAAATTAATGTAACATTTCTGAATGAAACTTAAAATGACTGGTGGCAGCACCAGGAATATAGATTGCACCAGAAACAAATCATCTTTCCACGTCGTTCCCCTTCTTTCCTTCAGCTTATCTGACAACGGTAGAGACGGTCAGACCCTGAGGGATCATGCTGCTGGCCAGGAACTGGGGTGTTATGATTGATACCGTACAAGATTATGTAAACCCAGTAGAAATCTTATACTGAGAAATGGGACTCCTCTCAGTTATGTTGCGTGAAAGCTGTTGCGTGTCACTAAAGAGCTAATGAAATACTCTTCCTCAACCTGAATGTTGCATAAGCTTCTTTTATGGTGTCTTTTGGATGGATCGACCTTAAATATGTCTATAGCAAAGCCCATATGGTCCAGTCCCGTGCAATGCTGCCTGTGTTGTCCAGTGCTCATCGCTAGGGTAGTATTGCAGAGGGTGAAGAAGAGACGGGGCTTTGTTGCACTGCATAAAAAGGAGGTTTTATATTAAGGATCCTGAACAGGGATATGCCTGTTAATTCTCTTGGACTCTCCGGCTGCTGGACTAGCCGGGAAGAAAGTGAAGAGCGGCAGACTGTGACTTGGGAGATTTGGGTTTTGTTCCTGGATCTGTCAGTGGTCTGCCATGTGCCATTGGGCCTCTCCCACTCTCTGATTTGACTGTGTGTAAGGTAGGGCGAGGGCTACCAATCTCCACCTTAAGGTGCTCTGCCATCTGCCAGTGAGACGGACTAGTTAAGCATTAGATATTCCCATTAGGAGAGCATGTGCTGCTCATCGTTGCCACAGAGGGACTCCTGCCAATGTTGTGTGATACAAGGCATGGCCTGGGCCAGTGCCACCAACCTGCCTTGTGGTTGTAGTGGTATTTATGACAGACCTGGTCTCTCGCACCGATTGCTGCGGGTGAGCAAAGGAAGGAGGTGAAAGCAGCTTCTTTTGGCATATTGGAAACAGAACTTGGAAATGAATGTAATACTGGGGAGCAAATGCCAGCTGTGGATCTGAATGACTTGCTAAATGTTGATCTAATGATTTTTTTACCTCTAGGTCTCAGTTCAGCTGAACCCTTGAGCATGTCCTTGACTTTGGATGTGTATGTCTGCCCACCCCATTGCAGCGAGGCTGGTAGACACCCGCTGCGACTCATCATGACCCAGTATTCAGTGAAGCTCAAGTGTACTCGTAAAGTCTAACCTCTGCTCTTGTCTGGCCCCCCCTTTCAGAGCCAGAGCTCAGCTGGGCTGTGTTGCTTGCAACAAAATGGTGGAAGGGACAAATCGTAGCATCATTGCCAGTTGACTGCATATTTACTGACTCCAGCTTCTCTTTTCCGTTGTTAGGAAATAGTGGATTGGTTCAATGCCATCCGTGCAGCACGTTTTCATTACTTACAAGTGGCGTTCCCTGGAGCTAGCGATGTTGATGTGAGTTTTCCTGTTGTTTTTTTTTCCCTAGTCATTTTTAGCATCTCGTTAACAAGCTGGAAAGTCTGGAGAGTACGCGGCCCTTCAGAGTCTGCCTTACAATTACTGTGTTAAATTATTGCACTGGGATTTGGAGCCCAGGTGCACCAGGTGCTAACTACATCTACCCACAGAAACTGGTGTGTGTGTGTCTGTGTATGTGTGTGTGTACGCATGGGTGTTCAAATGAATGTACATGCATGCACACACATCTTAATCCCTACCCGATTATCCGTGTGAGCCAGAGCCTCTTTGTACAATGTGGCTGCTACAGTACTATAAAATAGAGGCAGAGTTTGGAAGAGAAAGCCTGATCTTTTGATCTCTGCCTCTTGTTGGCTTAGATCAAGTATCAGGTTACAATTTGATACAGCCTGTATTGCAAGCCTATATCTGCTTTGTCTGGGAGCTGGAAGAGATAGCCTAGCTATACTGTGCAGGTACAGCCACACTATAGTATAGACTATAATATCAAAAATGAGTTAGATTTCTATTACAAGTAGATTATATTGTAGTTACACTTCTATTACTGTGTCATTAGACTAGTTAGTGTGTGTGTGTGTGTGTGTGTGTGTTGATAGCCGTAATTACCACTAATTTATTTAATTGACAAGTTAATTAATCACTCTTATCTCCTTGGTTTCATGCCCGTACAGGGTATATCAGAATGTATATTAAAATGCAGTTACATTATTCACATTGTAATAACTAACAGTTATATTAATTGCTGGTAATTATAGGCACTAAAAGCATAATCAGAGCAAAATTACAGTGTAATTGCAGTACAGTGAAACCCTTGTCTGACACTTCTTTCCCATCTCAAAGCACTGTGATTCTTTTAATACTGGCTTTCTATACACCTATACAAAATGCTTAGGAAAATTCACAAGCGTAAACAAAATATATTTGCCCAGCTCTTAGCATTATGATTGATAGTAGAAATCTGTTTCCTACCATCATTGGTGATGCATAAGCAGATAAACTAACAGCATTTTCCCCTGCCTATTATAAGAAAATATTACTTGATGATGCTGGGAACTGCACAGAATTTTGCAATACTGGATTTATGACCTCAGAGTGCCAAACCCGGCCTCATATTTTCAAGCCTGTGGAAATCTCTGTGGACAGTCTTCTTATTTATACTAATGGCTTGAACAGTGGGTGTTACTCGCTCCAAGTCTCCTTTGCACTGCCAGAGAGGCACAAAAGAGCCCTAAAGTGAAATGAGAACAGGACTAAGACCCTCAGGAAATAGGTGCAACAGATATTCAGATATATGTATGCAAGAATCACGGCCATGCCTTTCAAGCCCTTTAAAATGCCTTAAGCGGGCCTGATCCCTGGTGCGCTGGGGGAAAGGCTGTGCCCCACCAGGAAGGCGATAACATAATGTGCTTTGCTGCCCAGGACACTAAAACCTGCTACTCATCATGACCCAGATGAAGCCCAAGGTGCTGCAGGGTCTTTCTGCTCCAGAGACAGGCTCACTCGAAGCAGCTGGCTGCCAGGCTAAGATGGGGATATTCTAGATGGCAGCCAACTGGCTGTATGTGCACCGGTTGCTTTTTATATGTTTGATCCAAGGCTTTTGTTAGACAGAACGACACGGTGCAGGAAGATCACTCTGAAAGCTTTGCCATTAATAATGTGTTTTAAAAAAAAAAAGAGCAGCAGGGGGTGGGGAAGAGGAGAAGTGTTTCATCAGCCCTGTCAGCTCTGTGTGCTGGCAAGTCTCACTTTGCTTTTTAAAGAGCCTTGCAAAGGCACCTGAAACCATCTCACAGCTCACAACTCATCTGCACCAAGCACCGTTAAAAATATCACAGGCCCAAGCAATTATTATCAGGGCTATCTGTGTGCGGGGCGAGTCTGCAGATCTCCAGAGTAGCAGCAGTGCTTCAAGGCAGGTGGGAGGATAGGGGCTGTCTATCTGTAATGTGGCTGGTTCAAGCCCTGGAGAAGACAGCTGACATTGTTAGCTAATACCTCATGTAGCAGGGGTTCAACTATGAATCTGAGCCCAGTTCCTCAAGTGAGCAATCAAGACCCCGTCCCTGCACACCGTACCCCTGGGCAGACCAGTCCTTATTCGCTTTAGTAAGTCTGCTGATGTTTGTGGGGCTCCCTTTTGATGTAAGGGTTTATAAGCTTTATGGCCTCAGGTTTACTCAGCCCAAACTCCTGTTCAGATGAAAAATCATAATCTCCTGCAGGGAGCAAAAGTCAGAAGGCTTTTGCCACCCAGCACAATGAAAGAAGGGTTTGGCCTCAGGATTTCATGATTTGGGCCTGTTAGCAATATCTCTGGCACACTTAATCAGCAAGCTGGGCTGATTGGAGTGCTTTGTTCCTTTTCTAGCCAAGCTGAAGGCTTTGAAAGAAGAACTGCACAGGTTAGGTGTTCAAGAGCTGCCTGGTAAACTGTGGGTGCAGTCTTATTGTATGTGCAAGAAGAAGCAGGGTATGCAGCAAGAGGGCCCATATCCGGACCGTCCTAATGGATGCACCTTATTGCCATTAAAAATATTGTGTAGGCATTGAGGCTTCCTTGGGGCATGTCGTCATGGCCTGATCCAAGGTCTGGCCATGACTGCGAAACCTGCTGTCTGGGCTTATGCAGAGCTGCCTCCCACCTGAAATACACAGGGGTCACTCCAAAAGGGTAAAGAAGAAGGGGAGGGAAGAGCTAACAAGGTGTGATGGGATGTAGATGGGTCTTATCCACTCCCTGCGGGTGTCAGGGAGCCCAGGATGGGCTCCTGGGTGGGAATCCCTGGCTTCAAGTCTGAGCCTGCTGTGTGTGAAGTCAGCAGGAGTCTTGGCACTGCCTTTCATGGGTGCAGGCGTAGGCTCTTGTCTAAAAGTTCAAAGCTAGGGGTCATGGGTTAATCTGTGAAGTCCACATTTAGGCACTTGAGAACCCAATAGTCTCATTAAACTCTTCAAGGGCTATGTGTTCCCAGCACATCTGGAAGTTAGGCACCCCACTATGGCCTTAAGAGCCTATCCTGAGACCCCATTTTGAAAATCTTGCCCCTTGCTCTTCAGGTAAAGGTGAGGGAGGAATAGGAACGAATGCAGTCACTGCCATGAGACCGCTGCTCTAAAGCAGCCTCCCCGTGGGTCTGGCGGCAGCATGCTCTCTTATGGTTTTATCTGATAAGCCCCCACTGAAATAATAACTGGGAGCAGTGACGTGACTGAGCAAACGCCTGCGTGTGTGGCACGTGCCTCCAGCCATTGAATATGCACTAATGTTGCACTTTTCCCTTTCTTATTCTGACCTTTCTAGTTGGTGCCAAAGCTCTCCAGGAACTATCTGAAGGAAGGTTACATGGAGAAGACTGGGCCAAAGGTGGGGTGTCATGTGTCTTATCTTTTTTTTTTTCATTCATGCCAAATACAAGCATGTTTTGTGTTGTGCTGGGAACGACGTAATGGTTACCCAGTCACTACGTATTTTCTACAGCCTGGTGCACTGAACCTCACTGTTCAGGGCTTTGTAACCCCCTCTCCTTCGGGTGGGGAGCTGTGGCAGTGAGGACAGTCACAAGAAGAAAGGAGCCTGTTAAACAGTAAAATCACCTCTTCATATGCAGAAAATCACCTGCATGCAGAGAACCAGCACAGGCACCATTTAAGTCTATTGAATATAGAAGTCACAGTGGCACATTTCACCCATGCATGAAAAAACACCTAGATCTCTACACACAGCATCAGCACCAGTATAGCTATGTTGATGAGAGGTGGCATTTATCTATCGCTGTCAGTATATGGGTGTGGGCCCTAGCGTGGATGGAGTTACATCAATATACACATTCCTTGTACCTGTACAGAAATAAGGTATCTTGATGTATAGATTTTTATATCAAGATAGCTGCAGATGCCATAGAGGGGCAGGTGAGGGTTGTATCGCTGTAACACAGCGGTTCCCAAACTGTGGTCTGCAGACCCCTGGGACTATGCAAGACATCGCTGGGGGGGTACATGGGAGAAATTCTGTAGTGGCAGATTTAATTTTCATTATAATAATAATTGGCATTGAAGGGGTTAAAATTTAAAACGTATGCTGGTAGGGTTACGCAGGCCGCTCGTAAGTCTGGAAGGGGGTACGCAATAAGAAAAAGTTTGGGAACCTCTGCTCTAGCGGTTTTGTTAAATTGGTACAACATTTGTGGGTAGACGGGGTCTCACTAGCCGGTTGCTGTGTTGTGCTTGGGCCTGGGCAGCAGCAGCGTAAGTCAGCCACATGTGCATAGTGTAACGTGGTATTCATTAAAATAATAGCAGCTGCTCTGTGCTCTCGTGCCTGTCTGACTTCAGAGCTGCAGAGCATCTCCTTATATAGCCTGACAGATCTTGGAAACTTCCCACCTTCCTTCCTCCTCTCCCACGCACACACACATGCGCGCACACACATGCACGCGCACACACACACAAAAGCTGGGAGCTGGGTTCATCTTTTCAGACTCAGGAGCTTGTCTTTAACAGTGTAAGATTCAGTTTCTTATTGTCTTTTAAATTCATGTTCCGGGGGAGAGCGACGAGAGATTGTAGTTGATGGAACAGAAAGAAGCATTTTGGAAACCCAGGCCAGATAAATTGCTGGGGTCATTTTGCTTCATTCAGATAGTGATTTTTGCAAACAGTCCTTTCAGGAACTGCATGCCCATCATTTGCTTGACTGTGGAGCAGGGCCAGAGAGCTTTGTAAGATGCACCGTTTGTAAAATGGAGTAGATCACAGCCCCCCCCCCCCCCCCCAATTAGTTAATGCAGATCAGAGATATGCCGAGACTGCAGATCCCAGTGTGCAGCGCTGCAGCTCGTTCCACCCGCCATGCTGAGATCTGCAGGGCTCAGCTCTGTATTAAAGACCAGGCTGGCCAGAGTGAGCATGCGTTGGGCAACCCTGTTGTGGGAGCAGGTGCTGGAAATGTGAGCACTGGCCAGCTGTCTTCAGCATCAGCACCAGGCATCACAGTGCTCTGCAAGTGGCTGAGCAGTGAGGCTTTGCCAACAGTATTTAGTGTAGAAATGCCCTTTTCTTAATTTCTAGGAGAGAACTGGGAAACCTCACAATGCTGTCCCGAGCAAACCAGCCCTTGTGGACACTTAGACCTGGGATAGTAATGAAGTACCTGGACCAGTTAGATTTGAGCACCCACCGATTATGAGAATCCGAGTATTCAAACCTGTGGGAATCGGCTGCTGAGTTAACAGATCCATGAAAATGAATGAGACCAGCTGCCAGGCTTGTTGCAGGGCCTGAACTTGAGACTCCTATTCTGGGCCAGCAAGGTGCTTTCGGCGCCACAGGGACAGCACTCTCCTCTTAGAAGGCAGGAAGCAATTTGTGTCATTCTCCAGGAGTCCTTTTGGCTGTTAGAGGACAGATTAGCAAGACTAGATTGACAGAGCAGAGGCAGAATGGCTGACAGTCGAGCATGTTGGATGGAAGGAAGTAGAAGTGTAAAGGTGACCTGGAAGTTGGGGGAAAATGAGTCTTTTGCATCTTTTGGAGGTGCAGAAGACGGCTTGAAAAGGGTTTGTATTCCCCCCACCCTCCCAATATCCAAAACAGGATTTTGGGGAATTCCACTTATTGGATCACAATTAATAATGTGGATTCTTCCTGCACCTTTTGCAGTCCGGGCTGAAGCAGCCTGTCTCTTCCTTTTTTCACATCCTTGTGACAAGTATTTAGCAGAATTCACAGATTTGTTAGAATCTGACAGGCCGTGCCACGAGTGCTTCTGCTTTGGCCTTGAACTTAAACCTCTGGGTTGTCAACCATGCACCTTAGCACCTAGGCCACCCCAATCCCCGGGGTGTAGCTTTTCCCTCTCTTTCACTCCAGGCTAAGACTCCCATTAAAAGACACGGTCCTGTTTGTTATACTGGCAAGCTCTGCAAGTTACCCACCCCCGGGCAGTAATACCCTCTCTGCCGGTACTGAGCTTTCTAACCTAACTCAGCGTAGTGCTACTTTGAATGACACTGGGTGATTCTATACATTCATTAACGTACTGTAGTTACTGTGCATTAGGTTTAGTACTTGGATAACCAAGTACTAAATCAATGCTCAGTAACTTATGCTACTGCGCAGCAGCACCAGTGCGTGGATTTTTCAGGCAGCCTAATACTACTGCACAGTAGTGTATTAGCATGGGTTTTGCCTGGCACGCTATTGCACAGTTATTAAGCTACTGCACAGTTAAAGTCTCATGGGGACGCACACACTGATGCCCTGTAAACTCCCATGACATCTCTCCTTAGAGATGAGCCGTATTTACTTTCCTCTCTGTTTAACAATTACTTCTTGACCCTTTAGCAAACAGAAGGCTTCAAGAAGCGATGGTTCACTATGGACGACCGGCGGCTGATGTATTTCAAAGATCCTCTGGTAAGATGTCCGACTGCTCCTGCAAAGAATAGCCTTGGGCAGAGTTCACTTTCATTGCAGGGAAAGAGAGGATACGTAGTTCCTCCCAGGGAGCACAACCCCAGTTAACCATGTCCAGCGCACAACAGCCTGTTTCCCCATTCTTCCCGGCCATGGCTATGAGCCCCCATTGGGATTTACCCAAGTCAGGCACTTTTCAGTCTTTGTTACATCAGACTTTGCCTTGCCCTTGCCTTTTGTCCCCTTCTCTGTGCACAGTCACCTCAATGGTGGGTTGCACAAAGCATCCCAGGGGAGTCGGTTGCTCGGTTCAGAAGGGACTCGGTGCTTCACTTTTCAGAACCCCAGCCTAAAACCTGATGAGCATTGCTGTCATATTCACAAGGTCAGTCAGTATAACCACATGACTTCTCTTGTATCTTCTGGAGTAAGTAGAGGGGCAAAGCTACAAAGGGCTCAGCGGTGCCCACGAACCACTGAAAAGCACTGTAAAGGCATCAATCCTTGCTACATGCCTAGGGAGTACCTGTGAAGATGTTATCCCCACAAAGGGCTGAGCTTGACCTCGTTTCAATGGAGTTGCTCCTTGTTCATTCCCAGGGTTGAGAAGCAGGCCTTGAAAAGATACAAGGAATGAGCTCTGTGCCTTATATCATGCCAGTGGCAGAGCTGCTGCCAGTCTCACCGTCTCCATACCAGCCCACCTACCATTTTCTCTTTGTCTCGACTGATATGTTCTTTGAGAGCTTCATTGTCCTTCAACCAGGCAACCAAGCAGTGTTGCGTTTCCATTTCATGGTGCAAAGATTACATACACGCAGGCATATGCACTTAGTTGGACATGCAGGGCGACTTGTAAATCTTCCTGCCTGAAAAAATAGCAGGCTCAAGACATTGGAAAAATAGCAGGGAAAATGTCAAGTTAGGAATATGTCAAGAATACTGGAAGAATTTGTGTAGCGCGCCTTTGGGAAGTCATTGTGCCACTGGGCGCAGTCCCTAAATGATGTGACTAGGACCGCATTGAACGCAAGGAGGCAGCGAACTCCAGAGCCAGGGGAGCCGTGCTGTTTTGCATTCACTGAAGATCTGCTTCACAGTCTCTGGTCTGCTACTTATTAACCAGGAGTTTGTGGGGAAGAGGTTAGAAGTGGGAGATGTAAGCTTCTGCAGCAGGGGTCCTTCTTCGAAGGAGGTGGAGACACACAATGTGTCTGGATTTTGAACACCCTCAGGTTGCAGCCCAGGTGTTTGGTTTGGTGCATTAAGTTACAAGTGATTTTAAAAAAATCACCATAGCAAATTCATAATATTTGGTAGGGGGGGTCTAACCTCAGAAGTTGATTTCACACACACTTCTTTCCTTTGATGTGGCAGGCAGAACAGTATTACCACGCACTGAATGACCCACATTCCCCAGCTCACCTTGAAAAGGAGCTACGTTTTGCAAGTGCTCTGAAGTCATTTATTTGTCATCTTGCAGGATGCCTTTGCTAGAGGGGAAGTTTTTATTGGAAGCAAGGAAAACAGCTACAAGGTCCTGGAAGGACTCCCACCATCCACCCAGGGAAATCACTGGCAGCACGGAATAACGATCGTGACCCCAGACAGAAAATTTCTCTTTGCTTGCGAGACAGAAAACGATCAGCTAGAATGGATTACAACTTTTCAGAAAGTTATCAGCAGGCCAATGCTGCCTCAGGAATACGCAGGTGAGTCCTCTCACCAGGCTGACGGCCTTGGCAGACACAGTCCTTCACGTTAGAGAAAAGGGAGACAGCAGAGATGGGGAGCCTCGCACCTCATCCTCAAACCCAGCCTGCATAAGGCAGCTTCCTCGGGGGCTGTCACTGCTGTGCCCGTACCCCATCCCTCTGTCTCCTTAGGTAAGTGGACTGCAAACTCTTTAGACCAGGGTTGTCTCTTGCTCTGTGAGTGTTCAGTGACCCGCACCGAGTGATCTCTAATAATAATATTAATTGTCACCTGAATTGGTACAATCAACAGCAGCGTTGGCAGCTGATTGATGGGACATGGGAGAGAACATGTCCGTGTCTCTCCTGGAGGGGATCTACCAGGCCAGAATGGAGACCCATGAGCAGGGAGCTCTGTCGTGCTTTTCCTGCTCTTCATGTCTGCCTCTGGCACCTCTCATGCACATTGGAGACGGAGCTTATAAATGACTGTCCATGGGAGCCTCGCTTACGATGGGGTTTACCCCTGTCATGGGGTCTTGTCTGCCCTGGGAAATACAATCATGCTTACAGTCAGTGTTGAGCAGTAGAGCCGACCGACAGGATCCTGGCAGGTTCATGCCGACAAACACAACTCACGTCCAGCATCGTGTCAGCTAGTGCCAAAGTTTTGTCACAACCTGCTGACACCATGGGAAGTGTGACTTGTTCTTGTCTAAGCATCACGTCATGAACTTGGTCCTTTCTGGTCGTGTTTCTAACTGGACAATACTGGACTAGCCATTGGTAACACTCACTCCAGGCTGGACCAGGTTGGAGATTGGATCGCAAAGGATGGCATTGTCGCTTGTTCTAACACGAGTTCTCTTGTTGGCTTTTTATTTCAGTGGAAGCCCATTTCAAGCATAAACCTTAGACAGGACTGTCTGGGCGGACCTAAGGAACGAGATTCTGTTTACAACACAACGTGGTTTTATTTGAAATGTAAAAATTAATAATAATAATAATTACAAGCCGTCATTCACCTAATCATGTTGGAAGTCAAGAAGGGAGCACTTCACGGCAGAAGCAATGGAGAAGCTGCTGAGCCATAGGAAAGCAAGTTTGACACTTGTCTAGGTAGGCACAGCCGGGCTTGTTTTCAACCCTGCCCGGTGCTCCACCGTAGACGACATCTCCGTGCGCAACCATTTTGTGTATCTCACTACATTAGGTAAGGAATTACCACAAAGACTGAGCATGTTGTCAATATAGTAGACTCTGAACAATGTGCAGCAGGATGCCCCTTGGTCTGTGCTAACCTGTAATAACACAACCTGTCCTCTCTGGTCCGGGAAGGCCTTGTTCAATGAGTTTGGATGTACTCCGTAAGTAGTATTTTCACAGGGTGGCAACAAATGACTTAACATTCACAATATACCCTAGAGGTGTGAGGTTTGTCCACCTGGAAACGTGGTCGATGGCTAGAAAGTGGTAAAACCTAAAAGGTTTTCTGTGAAAAAAATGAAACTTAGAAAATGAAATGTGATGCAAGGAAAGAAAGCTCTTTTTATATCCTCTGTAGAAACCTTCTTAAGCTACCGTTTCAACAACCAGTTAGACTAATGGTGGCTGGGTTTTGTTGGCTTGACTTTCACCTCCTGCAAAGTTCCAGTAGTTCAGACGTGAGATGGATACATGATTTGATCCTAGTTTTGGATCTGAACTTTCCCAGAATTTGGGGCCGTCTGGACCAGTTAATGTCCTGAGGGCAAACTGGTGAAGTCCTGATCCAAATCCAAATTCCCTTCGAATTCACATCTGGTGCTTCGCTCTGCATCTTTGGTGTCAGCACACTTAGTCTTTGGCATTTCTGCTCCCTATGGGCTAGTGGATTTGAATCCGGCAGGCTTTTCTTGAAGCTCTCGCTGTCCTGAGTCTCCTCAACAACACATTTTCTCGTATCGCAAAGGACTGGGGATTTTCAGAAACTGTGAAGTCCTAAGAGACTACAGAGCAGAAGCTTAAACACAGAGGAAAAAGACATTATCTTTTAGTGCAGGGAAGGATGAATTATAAAGAGTAGGGGTCAGCGTGACACATCAGAAAGCAGTATTACACATTCTGCTGGTGTTGGCTGGTACTAATGCCTTAAAAAGTAAGGCACCTGAATATGACTCTTAAGGTGTTGAACATAAGGCTCCCAGTCATAAATTTCCTTGGTATTATGGCACATGGACAGTATATACTAGACAGTCTCCCAAATGCATCCTTTTTCATGCTGTTTCATGCTTAAGGTTGATGGTAAGGAAACAGTTTGCCAAGAAACCGTCTCAATGCCAAAGCGTAGGGTAGGCATCTTCTCAGCCCTGTGGTGGCTCCCGGCTGCGTAGGGTGTCCTTCTGTACGAGGACCCCTCACCGACTCCGGGAACACTTGCCCCAGGTCCCTGCAGTGCACTTTGGAGGGAAGATCTGTACCCAGACCTGGGACATGACCCATGACTAACTTGATTTGCATCCCTTTTGACTCTACTGGGTGGGCAAGGGATGCAGGACTAGGAGGGCATTTAGGACATACAGTGTGAATCTGTGCAGGGGCCCAACATCCCTGAAGCCAGTTCACTCCTTCACACAATTCCTTCTGTGTTGCTAGTGTCATAACCTGCTAACGGTCTCTCAGCGTTTCTTTCGAGATGGAAGAGCTGAGCTGAATAAGCTACTAGCTAAAAGCAAAGGGCTGTACCCATTGCAGTGCCAGCCAGATGTCTTTACAATGTACAGTAAAAGTACGCGACTGCCATGACTTGAAGAAAACTGCATGTGCACTTTGTAGGGAGCTCGCACAAAGTGGAATTTGAAATGGTTCCAGCTTACGTCGTCTTGTGATGTGTAGATGTTGCTAATGACTGATTCTCAACATGTCATACAGGTGAGGTCCAAATAATTTAATGTAGGCGAATGCCACGCCTTGTAAGCAATGATAACTTGTACAGCAGGGGAGTGTGCGGAAGTGGGAGGGAGGAGTGGTTCCAGCAATCAGAGTTGTTGGCCTCATTAACTGCTCACCAAAGTGCACACCCAAGAAGTGCCCATTACTGACAAAGGAATGTCGATGCGGGGAAAGCCCGGCCTTTTCCCACGCAGCACGTCCAGCTGGGGCCAGGGGAGACAGGCCCATCAGGAATGACAGTGACAGCAGGCTGGAGTTTTAGCTGTATGCAGTGGACAGGGAGAATCCGGCACGGACTCAGACACTAACCAGACACAAAAATCAAAGCCCCGCATGCACAAACACTGCTGCTCTGAGACCACTCCTAATTATAGTGCATAGCCTTCCCGTTTGGTCACAGAGAGAACGCGGCATGAAAACGGAGGTCGAGCAGTCTTCTCCCAGCATTGTCATTTCCACAGCAGGGCGAGGGGCAGCACCGTATTAGTGACACCTATCCCCCACCCCTCCCAAGCCTACGAGGCTCCCAGTGACCATATTCCAGGCCCAGGGGCTTTTGTACCCTCTCCACTCAACCTTGTTCAGGGGTCCCCTTTCTTTATTTGCCCCTCCCCGCCAGTTCAGACGCCCAGCCTGTGGGTTTTGGGACCAATTACATCCTCTGCAGAGGGCTTCAGTACACTGTCACTGTTGCACAGGCCTCCAGGGTTGCACAATGCAAATGTGCTCAGCCTTATTACATGGTAGAGGAAGGAACCGTGGTACATGCAGAGGAGGGAAGGACAGCATTGCAAAATGGATCCAGAGGGGCTCCCCCGTGGTGCGGGTCGGGTGTGCGGAGATGCTCTTCTGTTGCCACTGCTTAGACTCCTAGAAAAACGGGACTGGAAGGGTCTTCGGGAGATCATCTACTCGAACCTCCTGCTCAAGGGAGGATCATCCCAATCCAAACTGCCCTGTTCTTACAAACATCAGGGAGATCGTCAGCCACAACTACCGGGCACAATGCCCCGAACGTAAGAAGTACCCTTTAATGTGCTGCAGATAAAGCAGTGTCCTGCCTACCCGGCACTTGGTTCTTCTGCCTTTGTTCAGCTCCAGAGGCAGGGATTTGGGCATGCACTCTGCTTTTCACAGCACCCAGTCCAGAAACAGGCCGTTGGACCAGGGTGTGAGGGGAGGAGAGGGGATCCCAGCCTGGAAGATCCAGCTCTTGTACTAACGCAAGCCGCTTAGTGTCAATGGAAAGGCTTGGTTGCCATGTCCGGGTTTCACAGAAGATGGATGATAGGAAGGGAGGGAGAAGGAGGGAGTTCTTGTGTGGCCATTGGCACGGGCTCAGTCGGGCGTTAACCCTGTCTCCAGATCTGTAAGGAAGGCGTGATCCAGGCCGAGGACAGTCACTCATTCCAGCCAAATTGTCACTGAAGTGGTTGCACTCTCGCCGCAGCCTGAAGAGGAAGCTGGGCGGGGGTGAGGTGGAAGCCAA
>NW_005842677.1:807535-835993 GCF_000455745.1 Alligator sinensis | reverse complement strand
TTGAGGTGTGCTCTGCTCTTGACTCGTACCTCAGCTCTCTTCAGTCCACTCCAACCTGCCAAACTGCTCCCTTTGTTTCTTCCTCCTCCCTGGCTCTGACTAGACCATCACATCCAGACCACTTACCCTCCCAACCATGCGCCGCCTTAGGACCTGCGCCCCCCCAGCCCCCAGGTTGTAGCCGCGCACAGTGAAAAACCAGGGGCAAGGGCTCCCTATTGGTTGAACTGCAGATTGTAGCTGCACCAAAAACGCACCTGTGCTAGCAGAGCTTCTCTTTGTCAATGAAACACGTCCCAGGGGTTAACATATGTAGGGTTCAATTTTTTTCTGAATCAAAATACTGTATGTGCTGATAAATAACTGCAAACCGTGGCCCTAAAAGACCATGAGAGGGAGGATGCCAGGACAGGACGTAGTGCCAGGCTGTCAAGGCACAAGCCGAAGCTGGGAGTGCTGTAGTTGGAACAGAAGTGGATCCTGAAACATTCGACTGAGCAGCTCATCAGTTCACCTCTCTTTCACTCCAGGCTAAGACTCCCATTAAAAGACACGGTCCTGTTTGTTATACTGGCACAGACCAGTGCTGCAGGAACAGGCTCTTGGTGCATAATCTCTTTAGGGCAGGGCCATGTCATGTGCATGCCAGACATGGCAGGTGGGGCACAGGACCTACCGAATCCTTCCTGTGGAGCACGAACTGCCTGGCCCCCAGCACCCGGGGAGAAAGTGAGGCACGACATATGCACTCCAGCTCTCCTCTGCTTTTAGTGCCTCTTGGGGCCACGTCTATTGGAGTGAGCTGATGCAGGCAGTTATACCGGAGGCTGGCCCTGAAACAAAGCTTGAAACAGTCTCTCCCTCCCCGTGCCCACCCGCAACACACAAACCACATAGCTGAAGATTAAGCCCAGGAAAACACTCTCACCCCTGGCCCAACTTCCTCTTCAGGCTGCGGCGAGAGTGCAAGCAGATCAGTGACAATTTGGCTGGAATGAGTGACTGGCGTTGGCCTGGATCACACTTTCCTTGCAGATCTGGAGGCAGGGTTAATGCCCGACCGAGCCCGTGCCAATGGCCCCACGAGAATGACTCCTGTGAAGACTTAGAGGACCCAAGGACGCATGTCGTGTGCCACAACAGTTTGTTGCAACAGATTTGCTGGCAGTAAGTGTTAGTTAGTGGTTGCCCCATTAGTTTCAGGGCAGGAACCCTGGGAGGGAAATTTTATACTTCATATTATGCCAAGAGGTGATTTGGTTTAGTATTAGGGGGTCGGGAGATTTGAGCTTTCCTGTTCATTTATACCGATGGGCAGGGCATTTGTTAGCACCTCCAGGCATTATACCCACTCACGCTTCTGCAGCCCCTGGGCCAGTGTTATATTTGCTTGCCTCCACAAACTGGTTGTTGCACTTTTCCCCCTGTAATCCTCCTCTTTTTTTTTTGATTTTGCCAAAGCTGCTTAAAGTGACATTTCAACATGGTGCGATTCATGCAACAAAAGAAAACGGTGGGTGAGGAAAGTCGAAATGGCCGGATGGATAGTAGTGCTGTACATAACCGATGCTGAATTTTTACCTGAAGTAATTCAAGGTGCCCTCGTAAATAATGGAACAATATGCTGACGTGTCCAATGCATTTCTTAAGTTAGTGTTTGTAAAATGAACTCCATCTTGTCAGTTGTATACATTTGTTATGTCACTGGTAAGAAAATGATGGTACTAAATGTCATTCAAACCAATAAATTATTATGTCAAATCAATGGAACAAGCGTGCTGCTAAGTCTGTGGCACAAACCATGTGACATGAAGGATGCAGGTCAAGTGAGACCTGTCCACTGCCCGCCTAGCGTTGCTAACACACCCAGCGTTTGCAGAATTAAAGGAAACTATTTCTGTGCTGCCTCCTACAGCGTTCATAACTGACTTCATTTGGGCAAAACTAGTGTTTGCTTACGAAACCTGCCCCCGCTCCTCGACCCAGTCTCAAAGCAGGATGAGCTGCTAAATTTGCTAGCTAGGCAGCAGTGTGAGGCTGAAAACCCTGTCCTTTAGATAACAAGTACATGGGGAGATGCATCCCCACAATCTCAGGCCTTGTGTCAGTTTTCTTCCACTGTGAACGCTGTTTCCAGCTGGTGCTGGGCATCATGTTGGCACCTGTTCCCCACACGGCTATGCCAATAGGAGCCAAAGTGCTAAGCTGGCCAGATGCAGTGTGGGTAGTTAATTGCCTGCCTTCTAGCTAGGTAGATGTGGCAGTGCCCTGCGCTTCCCATTGCCCAGAGCTGGCACTGTGGAGTGAAGCAGCTTGAAAAGGCCTTGGGATAAAAGGTGCAATATGAATGTAAGATATTTTTTTAATTAAAAAACCCCCGAGGCTTAGAACGTATTGAGCTCTCTAACAGAGAGCATCCCGGTGCCAGGATGTGCTTGAACATACAACACGTGGTCCCTGCTGCATACTGGCTTGCTAGCTGTCGAGCCAGGCCCAAGTGCTATCATCACCCAGAGAAGCGCTAATGAATGAGTCCCCCATGGTGTTAGGCTATTCTGCAGTCAATCAGCTTCACATTCACATAGCAAAATCTAGCTCTACTTTAGATGATCCTGATTTCTCCCAAGGAAAACTGTGCTGGGCCAAGCTGACCCTCCCAACCTTACTCCAAGAGCTGTTCTCTATGGCATCTTGCCCCCTCACCAGTGCAAGGCCAAAGAGCCCTCATAACCAAGCTGCTTTATTCCTGGGTAGATCTAGGTGGCAGGTGAGATTGGGGTGTGATGATTACTACCCTTCTGTGACTTGCTGTTCAATACAGTTTTCCTCCCTTCTGTGAACTACTCAAGCCAAGATGGGTCACGTGCTTCGGTGAAAGAGTGGAGAGTGCACTATGCCGTCTGCAGGCTCATTGCTCACTGGGTGCCTGGTGGCTGCAAAGTGTCGCATGTTAACATGTATCAAGACTTCCTGGGCATGAAGATGAGCCCACTTGCTGTGGGCTCAGGTGGGGAGGAGTGTCAGCCCCACTGTTATTGCTGGGTCTCAACCAGCTCTGGGATTGCCAGCAGTGTTTATTAGCATAGACCCTTAATCACCGTCACAAGCAAGTGATGACGATGAAGGGGCTATGCTAATAGAGCCCTCAAGAGCCAGCATCCCAGAATGCATTGAGCTCCTCTGCTCCCTTTTGCCGTACTAATGATGACCCTGTGCTCTGATCTCAAAAAGGCTAATAAGTTCCTACCCCAAAAATGTAGGCAATCAGGAGATGCTGAGAGTCACCCCACAGTTGGGAAGGCCAGCGCTTTTGCTGAAGCTGATGTAGAGTGAATCCCAGGCCTAGTCGCATTGCTGTCCTGCAACTCGTGCTGTATCCTCTGCAGCCCTGGTATGGACTGGGCTTCTCAGAGAGTGAAGGTCTGGCCCTAGGCACCAGGCATCTTGGGCTATCCTCATCCAGAAAAGCCCCAAGGATAGCACACTCCCGTTCACCTGCACGGCTGCTTCTGTTTCCATCTGCCTAGAAAGATGGTCCCTAGGCGAGCAGAGCTCTGTGGTGCTGACAGACGAGGGGGAGGTGATGTAAGCTGCCCAAAGCAAATTAACAGGTCAGGGGTTTGCTGAGGGCAAAGCTGGCCTCAAGCCCCATCAGCGGGAGGGTGTCATGGCAAGGGGCTCCATCCCTGTGGCTGGACCTGGCCCTGGGGAAGGGGTGACTTCAATTCAAGTAGCGCTCAGGGTAGTCCTGCCTTGCTCACCCCCAACTCATACCCTGGCTTGGCGTGTGGTCTCTTCTCCATCGCCACGATGGCAGTTTGCTTATGTATCATATCATTATATAGAGTTGCTATTTATTTGTAATGTGCGTTGTTTCTAATCATGCCTCTTTCTCTGCTTGTCCCCAAGAACTCCCTCTCACTTTTAATACGGAGCACGTATAGGCTTTCCCCCTGCCATCACATATGTCTAGCAAAGAGCTGACGCCAGCTGGCATCTGATGCACCTGCGGCTAATGCACACCTCCCATTCACTCAAGTGAAACCGCAGCGCTTCATGATGAGGGCAGTGAAAGGCACACGCACCGCAGTGACTAAACACTGAGGCACTGGCACTAGCCACCTGGCATTTTGCTTTTCACTTTACAAAATAAGCCAGTGGTATCTGCTGAGAGGAGCCATGGGCCAACCATGGGCCACTTCTGTGCACACCACTATTAACACGGGCGATCATGTCAGTGAGGAAAGGGGTCAAGGCTGAGGTCTGGTGACCTGGCAGGTGCTGGTAACCATCACGGAGCTGGAGCCTCACTATTGCCTTTAGCCATGAGGCCTCATTTCTCCTGCCGCAGCCCAAGGCTGCCTGGGACACCGGTGCTCGGCAGGGTCCAGGTGCAGCACTTGAAGGGCTTGGCCACGGCTGTATCGCCAGCACCAAGCTGCAACCTCTGGGTGTGACGTGGTTGCTCCACGTGAGGGTGGTGCCTTGCGCCGTGTCCCAAAGCACTGCCTAAGGTCCTCAGCTCAGGTCCCCAGAGGCTCCTGTGCTAGATGTTGCGTGGGGAGGCGAGGCGCAGAGAGAGCGCGAGAAAGAGCCACATGCCTTGCTCTGAAGAGACTGCAACAGTAGCATATTTGGGGTTGGAGGTGACCAGGGCAGCAACCTTTGCTGGGCAGGGGAGAAGCAGCTGCTGCTGCAGCCGGCCTGGCAGGAGCTGGTGCTGCCCCGTGCATTGCAGCCGCCCCCAGCAGGACCTGCCCTGCTGCGCCTCTGGGGTGTCGTGAGCACCACAGCACAGATGACACAGCAGTGGGGTGCTTGAAGGCCCAGCCCAAGGCAGCGATCAGAAACCCAGGCAGCCATCCTGCCGCCTGCCCCAGTGCACTGCCCTGGTGGATGCACCATTCAGCCATGGCCACCCGTAATGCCCCCGCTTTTTTTTTGTACAGTGAGCTCACACAATGAGCAGAGGGCATCAGGAGAGGGTTTAAACATCTCCTCTGCCTTGTCTTCCCACCATCTGGTTTGCATATCGCAGAGCCTCCTTTGGACCGCTGCCTTGGCTTGTTGTTTACTCAAGTTCTTTTGCTTGGCATTGATGCCATTCTGCCAAGCTCAAATGGCCTTGCGCTTGCGGTCAGTCTCATCAAACAAGGCTTGATGTGTCCTAGAGCCACCAGCCCCCTCCCCAGCACTGCCGACACGCTCCCATTGTTGGTGGTTGGAATTCATCGGTTTTCCGCTGAGATTCTGGTGGAAACGGTCTCGCTTGCCTGGAGCCTTGCATCTTTTGACATTAATCTGCCATTGACATTGCTTCTCCTGCAGTCATCATTTAGGAGCCAGTTTGAGTGACCCACATCTTTGCACTGGGTTGCCAATGATATAGATATATAGCTGTAGATGTATATATGTGTGTGCTGCAGGGGGTGGGGGAGGGAGGGGATCGTGTGTTGCCATTGGCCCAGGCACACTGTGCTGCCGCTGCTATTGAGCTGCCACCCGCCTGTGCTCAGAGGCTCTGGGCTGCATTGCCCAAGGCAAGGTGCCTGCAGGGCACCACGCAGGCAAATCCAGCCCTAGGGCTAACACAGAGGTATATCTGTCTGCATGAGGGCTGCCCTACACGCAGCATGTGCTGGCTGGAGCCATGGGCATGCCTGAGTCAGGTGCTTGTGGGTCAAGGATGTGAGCAAAGGAGCACACACGCTGCAGCACCTGAGCAGCTGTTGGGGGAGGGGGGAGGGGGAGTGGGAGACCTCCTGCAGATGCCTGTCGGTGGGGGTGGGGGCGGTGGGGGGGGGGGGGGGGGGGGGGGGGGGGTGGCGGGGAGCCCTCCCCCAGTCCCTGCCGCTGTCACCTGGAGCAGGTCCTGTGGCTGCTCCCCCACCCAGCCCCCCTTTGCAGGCATATGTTGCAGCCACACAGTGCTGCTGGCAGGCCCCTGGGACCCTGGCGTCATGTCTGCTGCCTGGCCTGGCTCCGCTGTGGCTGGCCGCCCTGCTGAAAGGGCAGGCGGACTATTTGGCCTCATGCCACTAATGCTTGCTGGGCTGGCGCCAGCTGCAGCCTGCCTGCTGTGTGCAGGGGCAGCACCATGGCAGAGTGCCTCCTCCCGATTGAGCAAGGCAGCCGGGCAGGGCCAGCCCATGCCTGTGCATAGATGTGGGTTATGGGCTCAGCCGCAGTTTATCCAGCAGACGGCTGAGGCAGCATGCCCAGATGGGTCACCCTGAAGCCAGAGACACACGAGACCGTGTCGTGCTCCTCCCTCCCCCAGCTCTACGTGGGTCCCGACAAGGACGCAGCGCCCTGCTGTGACAGCTCCTCAGCAGCTCCATAAACAGCACCCACGGGAAGAGCTTCTCATTAGCAGGCCCAGCCAGGCTCATCTCTGGCTAAGCAGGGATTCGCCCCAGGCAAATTGGCTTCCTCAAGCCCAGCTTTGCCCTTGCTTTGTAGCTATCCCAAGTGTTGTCACCGAGCCTGGCTGTCCAGTGAGCCGGGGGCAGTGGGGCTGGAGCTGGGCACAAGCGCCAGGTGCTGATCGGGCAAAGACAGGCCTTTGTCACACTGCCTCATGCTTCAGGCGCTGGAGGATGAAGTGCCATGTTGTGCCAAGCATGCCCGTCATGCAGCAATTTGCTCTAGGTTTAGCCTCTGGCTTGGATGCCGAGTCCAGCGGTGACTCTCAGCCCCCTCAGGGCCCAGGGCCGTGCCATGCCATGCAGGGGCTCCCCAAGAGCTCACCAGGCAGGGCAGCTGGCCTAGCAAGGGAGGCACAGAGCCGTGCGCCCAGGGCCTCACTGCCAGGCCATGACAGGAGCAGGACTCGAACCCCCATTGCCTATCTCTAAATCCTAGTGTTAGCTCATGAGGCCTCTGAAGCCCATGTTGATGGTTGGGCAGGTCTGAAATCTGCCTCTCTAGGTCACTTAGTAAATGCTAGACCTAGGTGCACACAGCGCTTCATTTGGACTCCAGGAAGGCAGAAGGTGTCCATCACAGCAGCCGTCACGTCGCCTCTGCCCTGAACACAGCCTTTTCTCCCCACGAAGTAGAGGGCACACGACAGCCCCACACTCCTGCACCGTACTGGGCCATAGGGGAGCAGGCTAGACCCCAAAAAGCCCTTGAGAGCGAGCGGGCACGAAAGAGCTGAGCCCTGTGCTGCGCTCCAGGACTCGGGACACTCAGCCGCATTTGCAGGGCGGGAGCCTGCTTCAGTGATGCAGGCACTGTGCCCTCATCCTCCGTGGGGGATTCACTGCACCAGCCGAGGAGCTGTGCTCAAGGGTTTGAAGCAGGGAGGTCCGGGGCCACTGTGAGTAACGCTCCCCCTGAATGCAGAGGCCTGGACACATGGGGCGTCCCAGCCCTGTAGCCCATGCAGTAAGAGCAGCGAGCGGCCCCTGGGATACAACACAAGCACCTCAGCTTGCTCCCGGCAGTTAACAGGCAGCTTCTGCCATACAGACTTTGACCTACTTAGCAAGCACAGGTTGCTTCTAGCAGATACTTCCAAAGAGTGGGGAGAAATCCCTGCAGGAGAGAAGCTACTTGCAAGGGGCAATCTTTCCTTCTGCCCTAGATAGGGCTGGAGGGAGCACAGGTGCAGGAGATGGCCTCCCCTCCCTTGCTGCCCTCCCAAAACCGTGGTCCCTTCACTTGGTCCCACACCACAGTCTCAAACCCTCCCTTCCAGCGGCACCTACCGGCAGCACAGAGCAGAGCAAGGGCTGCCTTGCTTTTCCCTCCAGCTCTCAAGGTTGTCAAGCCAGGGCTCGGAGCTGGCTGGCTGTAGGCGTTTCTCCCACTTGCAGTTACAAAAAAAAATCCCAACTGCTAAATGTCAGCAAGGAGTGGGAGTGTAATTGTGACTCTGAATCAGCACCAGCGTCCCCCTCCTGGTGCTGGAGCTATTCAGGCTGAGCCTGGACAAAGAGTGCACGAGTGCATCTTCCCTGCAAATGCGCCAGGCCTGAATGTGCCCTAGAACACCCTCGCGGGCAGGCGGCCTTGGGTAGAGGCAAACCCACGGCTCTCTGAGTCGGTAGCAGTGCAGAAGCACAAGACCATCAGGGCTGTTTCACCAGCCCCCGGAGCAGTCACCAGGGGACAGCAGGGTCTAGTGGTGCGGTTAAAGACCACGGCAAGACTGTCGCCCCGCTTCCCCCCAGCATCCAGCACGTGGCGGGTAAATGAGCTGGCCAGCCTGGTTCATTCAGCACCTGCTTATGGACAGGGATTAGGCCTTATATGAAGCACCCTTAAGATAGCTCTGAGTTTCAGTCCTCTGCTTCCCTCTCCCAAGCTTGTCCTGAGAGCCAGAGGATGCAACCATGATGTACAGCTGCCTTGACCTGCCCACATCCAGTGCTGGGCATGGCTCTGCCAAGTGACACGATTCACCCCCAGTCATTTGCCTCTGAGCCAGCCGGGCACAGCAAGCCTAGCCAAAGGAAGCAAGTTGTGTAGCTAAAAAGGAGTCAGGAAGCGCAGCAGTTAAAACTCCCAGCAGCTAAACAGACTTGGTCACATTCCACATCCTGTTTAGCTTCGGGGAACAGGCTCTGCAGGATAAGCAGCAATAGATTTAGGCCTGTTTTAATTGTAATGAAAACACCAGACCAGAGAGATCGCTCACAGTGAGGCAATAACTGGAGAACTTGGACATTTTGCCCATTCTTGCCCATCTAGGGCGTGAATGCAGGTCTCCCATCCCCACTGCATGCCCAAAGGCCAGGCTCTCAGGTACTCTGGGGCCTGGTCCCAGATGCTTGTTGATCTAGGGAGAGAAAGCAAGAGCCTGGCATGACAGATTGTGGCTTTTATTGCAACATTTCTGTTTTAAATGTATTCCTGTTATGATAATGTGGTGTGTCTGAGTTTCCCTGGTTAGCCTGCACACAGGGAAAACAGGCCCCTGCTAAGTCTTAGAGCTGCTATGAGGGACAAGATAAAATGACTCTTCAGCATCAACCGACTTGGGGAGGTTGGAGGGTCCAGGGGAGCAAGAGAAATAATCTGACAACAGCCAGAGCATTGAAGAGGTTGGCGGGGGTGAACAGCTGAGCAGCTTTGGGGCGCATGGTTGGGCAGACCAAAGGACTTCTCAGGGCTGCAGGGGCTGCACTGGGGCCAGAGAGACCAGGGGCAGAGCAGCTTTGGCCTCAGTAAACACTTCTAGCAGAGGAGCTCTTGGTCTTGGTGCTTGGAACCGGAGGGTACACTTCACCCCAGCAAGAGCAAATCCCTTGGTCGGGAGCAGAACTGGAAGCAAGCTCCTCTGCCCGGGCCAAGGAGAGCCAGGGACTCAAAGCCCAGGACCTCAGGAGTTTTGAGGAGTCAGGTCTCCCCTGCCCACTCTGGAAGCCATGCCTGGGCTGGCTCAAAGGGGCACTCGGAAACCAGAGAAGGCCACCGGCTTTCATCCAGTGGTTAACACACCAGCTGGACTTCCAGAACAGGTCATTACATAGAAAAGTGTAAGGGTGCCAGCAGGAGAATGAAACTCACCCTTACAGCACCTAATGCCAGCGGGTTAGGACACTGGCCAGGAATGTGGAAGAGCTGGTTCAAGTCTCTGTTCCAAATTAGGCCTCATGGGGATTGAAAAGCAGGTCACACCATGTCTCAGATGGTTGCTCCAACAACCGTCAGAGAAGGGGACACAAGCAGAAACTAAGGTCCTCAGGTGTCTTCTCTGCAAGGCCAAATCCAGATCTGGGCTCCAAGAACACCACAAAACCATGTCCCATCTCTCCCGCTGGAGTCTAGACATGCCAATGAGCTGCTTGAAGCCATAGTTCATCACCACTAGGAGCAGTAATGCATGGGGTTTCCAGGCACACACTTCAGCACGTATCAGGCAGCAGCTGAGTCAGATGCCTTTGCACGTGCATGCTGGAGTGGAGCACCAAACCACCACTTCCAGTGCTTCAGTCACTGTGTGTCTTTACTCACAAGGCAGCTGTGGAAGATTGCATGCCACGGAGGTGAAGTTTGGAAGCAACCTTCTCTTTTGCTCTACTACTATCACTTGGTTGAAGACTATTTCCCTGGCCTTGCCCGTCCTAGGAATAGAAAATATATCAAGCAGGTATCAACGAAACATGGAAAATCCTAGTAGACAAGGCAATTTGTCATTTTAACTTGTTAACTAGCTTCCCCCAGGGTTACTTCAACTAGCCGTCAAAATTACAACTTGACATCAGATTACACTTGGATATTGATACATGCTCCTAGATCTAAGCTCGCATATTCCACTGGTCTATACTGAGCCATCACAATCCTCTTCCAGCAATCACGCAGAATTTCAGAATACGCAGAGGCCTTGAGAAACAGCCTACCCGGCACGCGTGCGTTTGCCTGGGGGTAGGAGGGAGAAAGACTAATTGAACACAGTGTGGGGGTTATTTGCAAAGCAGGGCACCCAGTTCAAAACAGTCCCTTTCCCCTTTCCTTGATGCATAAAGTCACCTTTGAAAATGATGCTTCTGAAAAGATTTTAATCGGGTAATGGACAGTTGCACAGCCCTGCTGTAATTCAAACCTCCGCTGGGACAATCCATCAGCGCTATTGTTGGTAACTTCACGCACAGAGAGAGGTTGTAGCCAGAGATGTGAGAAAGGTTGTGTCTCCTCTCTGCCTGGCAGTGCACAAGTTATATTCATCATCATCATCATAATCCGATTTCTGGCTCTGGTAACAGGTAACGCATCGCCACTGAAGTCAGCTCACGTTGCAGTCACCTGACAAGCCTGCTACCTGGTTCTGAAAGCATATTCGCCTTTTTAGCAGGTAAACAGGTTTCAGATCGATAAGCCCTCCTACACCATGCTCAGGTGACACTTAATATGCAATTTAATCCACGTGCCTTTGATTTGGTACCTTTCTTTAATAGGCAGAAAGAAAGCTATTGTAAATACTTCTCCAGACAAAATACGAGAGGAAGTGCAAATACCGTCCACTTTCCGGACTTCCATCTCAAACTACAATATTGGGATGTAGAAGAAAAGGCTGCTGACTGGCAAATTAAAGCAAAATGCAACCAGCAATGATTTACAGGGATAGGAATGTTCTTGTAGAAGATTTTTAAGAGAAGGTAAAGCAAGGAGGGTATTTGGACAGAATTCCGCTTCCTCCTAACACACTTTCTTTACAACATATCTCAGTGTGTTTTTAAAAAGTGGTCCTATCTGGAAATGAGCTGATAAGGGAGCCAGTCAGATCCTCAATGCCATAAAATCCCGCCCCCATCACCTGTTGTTACTGTACCTGACTCCGGCTGCACAGACTTCACTCCTTAATCTTTAAAAAAATACAGGGAATTAGACACACACACACACACACACACACACACACACACACACACACACACACACACACACACACACACACACACACACACCCCAACAGGTCCTAAATCTTCACATTCGGGGACACATCTGCAGGGAGAGTGCCATCCTCTGCCATCTTATGAAGGGATCAGGGCTCTTCCCACACTTCAAGAATTAGTACTGAGGGTGGATCAAAGGGCAGATCAGTGGGAGGTGGAAAGAGAGACACTCAAAATACAAGCTTTCAGTCCAAAGCAATAGAAACTAAACTAGAAAAAAGCATTTTTATTCCACAATCAACATCCATACAGGAGCTATACTAGGACAGGAAAACTAGAGAACACCCCCTCTACCCCACTCCACCTTATGCCTGCAGCTTCCCATATCCCTCCCCACGTATCCATTCATACCTTCCCCTGAACCCAGAGATAAGCCGGCCTTGAGCAGGGGTTTGGACTAACGATCTCTGAAGGCACCTTCCAGTCCGTCCGTGACTCGGATCCATTGTCTGTGCTGTGCATCCTCCACACCCTCTTCTCCCTCTCTATGGCGTTCATCCACCTTCCCTAGAATCAGCCACCATTTCAGGACCAGGGAGCATGAGCCCATGGATTGCGTGCCTCCACAATCCTTGTCTCTCCAGCCTTTCGTCTCACTAAGACCTGGTTTTAAGGAACACAATCATCCGTGTATCTTTACCCCATATTATGGCTTGGCCCAGCAGCTCCTCAAAGTTCATTTACAAAGGCTTAAAAACCAAGCTTAAATGGTGCTCTGCACAGGTGCGAAAGCAGCGTTGTATGAGGTTTTCCAAGAAAAAGGGAGGACAAGAAAATCACTGGCTACCTGACACCTCAAGTTACAACTTCTCCCTGCCCAGGCCAACTGCAGGGAGTCAGAACCAGCTTTCCTCATTCAGACAGAGAAGTACCAAACAGGGCAGCTTGCTGCAGCCAGGAAAAATCCACCCAGTTCTTCCCTTCCAAATGTGGGCTGCGGGCAGCTTGTGTGGAGAAGATGGTCAATTTTCCAGCACTTCAGGTGCTTCCTGAGTCTCTTCCCTCCCCAGACTAAACAAGTTGCTTCTTCGTTCTTTAGACATCCCTCTCTAGTGAGGATCTTAACTCCTTCCTTGGCAGCCCTTCGTATTGAAGGATGTCACCCAAGCCAACACAGAGCCTTTCCCACCCAAAGCAATAAACCCTTTGTTAGGCCACAGTCATCTTCAACCAAGAGATTTTGGACCCATGGTGAGACAAACCATCAGTAACCTTTCAAGAGGCAGCAGCAGGTACACTGTAAGCCACTAAAACTCTCTCTTTTCCTCCTCACAAAAAACCTTCTTACACACTATTTCCTGGTTAGACAATTCCCACTGAAACTCCATGACACTTTTCCTCCTTACTCACATCTTTTTCATATATTTCACCATAAAATAAAATTGCCCAAAAGAATTCCCCCTTGTTCAGAGCAAACCAAATCCCATGGAGCCGAAGCCTTGAAAGAACAGAAGGGACAAGTTATCTTCATATCTGGCAATAAACATTCATGCCCTCTACAAAAAACTTTTAAGCCCAGATAGAGCCTCAAAACAATGCACTCTAATTTAACCTGGCAGGCAGACAGAAAAGCTTAACAACCAATCTATCTGCTTTTAGCTTCATTTCAACAACTCTAGATATGTATACCTGGGAAGCTATTAGGTCTCAGCACTACAGAGGCCACTGTTAAGGTTGTGTGTTAACAGTACAGATCCACTCCCCATTTTCAATGAGGGTATAAGCAGACCACCAAGAACTCAGGACTGTTGAGAAGCTCCACCTCCCAGACATGGTGCACTGTGCGGAAGACAGAGGGGCACAGAGAGCGGGCTGCAGTGATAACTGTAGCCCCGTCTTCAACATGCGTCTGTCCCCGCATACGATCATACAGAGCCAGCTACCTGAACTGGAAGGCAGAGACTTGGCTGGTGGAAGGCATGAAGACAACACTTCCCATGGCCTGCTTGACATCTGAAGAACTACTTGTCAGTCTGTACTTGTAGCAATCATGTCTCAAAACTATTTTAACAGAGAACTCTCAATCCCTGGACGTAGGAGACAAGTCAGAGAAGCAAAGCTGCACAACTGCTGGTCATGTTAAAGGAAAGAGTCACCTGCTGGTCAGGTTAAAGGAAGAGTGCCTTGAACAGAAGACCTCCAAGCATGAGACTGTCAAAAAGCAACAGTGCTGCCAAACCCAGTATAAAGTATTTATTTAATACTCAACAATTAACACAAAGTCTTCCTTTAAATTTTTTTTTTTTTTTTTTACAGTAAATAAAAATGTATTCTTCCCCCCCATGTATGATCGATGTGTATTAATCTAAGCCTTTTATTTTAAATGTGAAAAAATAAAGTGTTTCCCCCATTTCATCTTTTAATCATTCTGCTAACATCTGGTGTACTGCATTAAAAGGAGACAAGATGTAGAATTATGCCTACCGCATGGTTTGCAGTTATTTTAGGTATTTTTTATTTTTATTCTTTTTTATACAGAAAGTGTTAAATGAATCAATCACCCAATAAAAATAAATATTGTATCATAAAGAACCAAGAGTTTTGCAGTATCCCTTTTCTTTAAATAGAGTTGTGTTTCAAATGCGTGTGCTACTTGTAGTAAAAATGCTGTGGGTTTTGCTTGATTACAAAACCCCAAACAGTCACCTTTCCACACTATCGCAAACCTAAACTTAAAAAGACTCCATTCTGAAGAATAAAGCCATGTGCTGCAGGAGGTATTTTAGCTGCTGAGTGTATATGTATAAAATTACATGGCTAGGAGATTTTGACCTAATTAGTAGCCAATTACCTACATTCAAATGATCCATTTTATTCAAGCTACCCTTGAATAAATCAGGTACTTATAAGGAAATGTGGGAATAAGCTGCAGGCTAATTTTAAATATTAAGAATTGTTCTTGATTGCACAAATGTTATGATGTGCTGCAACAGGAATTAATTTCAATGAGGACTTGTCTCTTGGTACTGAGATTTCTTAGATGTGCATCTTTAATTCTACTTTTTTGGCTTGTCTTGAAGTATTTTGGCACTGGGCTCTTAGATAAGCTATTCAGCCATTAACCCTGCCTTTCAAGACATTCCTGTGCGACATCAAAGGTTAAGCACTTTTCAGAATCATCTGAAAGAAAATTAGTTAAAAAATGTAGAGTAGCAAATCAATGTTTATGCTTTATTCATTGTGGAAAAGGGAATACTGCACTTGAAACCACATATCTCAATAATCAAGCTCACCAGCCAGCATATTGGAAATCTGTTAACAAATCACTCCAATCAGTTCTTTTGGCTACTTTTTTTTCTTCTTACATAAATAATATAGACCAAACATTATAAACATTTCAGCAACTTTCTTTAACAGAACAGAGGAGCCCTTTTAGTTGCTGAAAAACAATGGCCGGACTCAAATTCTGAAACTGTCTTTTGAGTTATCAAATTGTCAGATTCATGCAGCTCCCACTGAAAAAAAAATTCAATCAAGTTCAATAGGACTGCTGTCTTCTTGACCATCTTCTGCTTCATCATCTTCTCCAGTTCCCATCAAACTGTTTAAAAGATTTCCTATAATTAAACACGGAATAGTTAAAGGTGCTTGAAATGCTAAGCTCGAATTTTAGAACATTGGTAGAATTATTTTATTTTCAAGTTTCTGCCTCAGCAATGGAGCAGCTGATTGGAGAGAGAAAGAGGGAGAGCATTCCTCAAAACCAATGGCTTCACAGCAAGGCATTATCTATTTTATTATGCTCCTTTAAGTATTTAGCAATAAGAATAAATGATTTTCTTAGAAACAACCAACCAACCCACCCACCCAACCTTTCTTGAAAGTACATGAAAAATCATTTAACCATTTATGCCAGAAATTAAGAGGTTACATAGGATCTCAGTATCCATTCCAAAGACTATTTATTAGGGCTGTGTGAAACTTTGCTGGCTGTTTCAATTTGCACTGTTTTGACTCATTTCGAGCTTGAAACAGCGATATGGAATCAAAACGAAGGGCTCTGAAACAGCCTTGAAACAAAACGAGGCTAGTTGAAATGTTTTGAAAGTTCTGAAATGTTTCTAGTTTCAAAGTAGCCGGCATGCAGCTCAGCGGGGCACGCAGCCCTGGCTCTTCCCGCCTCCTACAGCTGGGCTGCAGGAAGCTGATCACAGTCCAGGGGAAGGGAACTGAGTCGGGCTCAGTTTCCCTCCCCAGCGCTGCGATTGGGCTGGGGAAAGGAATTCAGCCCAGCCTGAGCCCAGCTGGGCTGAGTTCCTTTCTCCTGCCCGATCATAAGGCTGGGGAGGGAAACTGAGCGATGGGGCTCAGTTCCCTTCCCCAGCTCCCCAGTCCCAGGCGGCAGCACCCGGCTTCCCTCTCTCATCTGGCAGGCAGATCGTGGGCCCACAGCCCTGGGAGGACTGGCACAACCACCACAGCCCTCTTGGGGTTGCGGGCCCCCATCTGCCAGAGGCTGTTTTGAGCTTCCCCATTATAGCGAATGGGCGAAGCGTCGAAACAGCGTCACCGTTTTGACGAAGCGAAATAGAACAGTGGTTTCGAATTGAAATGAAATTCGAAATGAAACGCTGTTCCGCTGAAACCTCAAAGCTCAAGTCGAAACAGAACGGTGCCGTTTTGCACAGCCCTATGACTTATCCAGATGGAAAGAAGAATATTTAATATAAGGAGCTACAATGGTCTAGAAAACCAGAGTAAAGTAGCCTTAAGTGACATTCACCTCCATAAAAAGACAGAGTATTTGAGTCTGTTTAAAAAGGGCACCCCAAGTTAAGGTAACTTCAGCACTTAGCTTATTTACATAAATCTGCAAACAAGCACTTTACAAACTGGGATCCTTCCTGAATATGAAAACTTAGGGAAGTCTATTTTATGAGGAACTGAAAAACTGCAATTCTAGGGACTCCAGTGGAATTTGAGGACAATTACTACTTTGAGTGATTAGGACCTAAAGAAAGATCTGAGGCATTGGAAGCTCAAGACATAAAACTGACTAAGTGATTGCTGCCATGGTTTGCAGACCTCAGCTTTTACTGAATCAGCCTCCATTATCCCTGGAAGAGTAATTTAAGGCATTGAAGGACAACACAGACATATTGTATCATCTGCTTCGACTACAGCAGAGGAATGAGTTTTGGAAAACATTAGGAAGGAAAGAAAACTAGTTTTCAGCAGTGTTCACATGCCTTCATCTTGCTTACACTGAACAGCAAATTTCAAAATGCTGAACAACTATTAACGGATCAAGTTCAAGAATGAAGTTCGGGTACCAGTTAAAGGAACTCTAGAGACATTTGTGAATTGCAATGAATCAAAAAAGCTTCCTGAGGAACAGCTTAGTTCTTCTGAGAAAGGCACTGCAGTCAATGATTTTATAAATAAATTAGGCTCAACTTGTTCCTTCTAATATATTTATAATCAAAATTAAGTTAGATGTGTTTTGTTTCTTCTTCCAATAAAGATTTTTTTTTATAAAAAACCAACATCGTTTCTTCAGAAATACTAAATAGTTATTTCTGTAGCATAGCTGTTACACTTCTCTTCCAAGAACCTAGCCATAAACTTATTTCAGCATGAACATATCTTTAAGAAATGAGTAATCCCGCTGAAGTCAATGGGAATACAAACATGCTTAAAATTAAGCATGGGCAAATCTTAGTGGGACTGAGGGATTTGCTTTGCTATTTAATTTCAAATTTTAAAAATATGAATGTTTCTAGGGATATTTAAGTATGCCTTCCATTTTTAGCATAAAATCATGATATTACGAACCACATAACAATGTACTTGCATGCATAACTGATTACTGCATATTTGATAATGGTAATTATTGTTTAGATTACCCTGTTCGTTTCAAAGAAGCCATGCCTATTAAATTTAATACATTAGGACACGTAAAAGGGGTTGATATACTTAAGTAACAGATTCTGCAAACAACTATTTTTTCAAACAAGATTAGACACTTCATTGTTACAAATTACCTAGTAATCCTCCATAGGATGATGTTTGCTTGGGAGGAACTCCAAAGAAAAGCTGTCCTATTCTATCTAGATACTGCAATGACACACAAACATAGATAACATTAGCTACTGGGAGATGTATAAATTATTACAGCAAGGGAAGAAAAGAAATCAAAGCCCAGAATTTCCTAGCAATGTATTTTGAGAATTTCTTTCTCCGATTTGTACTTAAAACATTATTTTTTTAAAATAAATGTACCAAAGACAAGTAAAATACTGTGCTTTATATTAATGAATAATCATGTCAGGGTAAACTGTGTGAATAAAAAGAACATTCCATTAGTCAAAGTGTTTGCTGGTAACTATTACATTTGAAGAAAATGAAAGAAGTCATCCATGTTGTACTTTACTGGGCTTCCCAGTTAAATAGGGATGTGCTGCTGAGGCAGTTTATCTAAGCAAGTCTACTTGGCAGGGCTAAAACCCGTTCAGAACTACCGATAACTCACCTCATTATACATGGGATCTCTTTTCAGTGAGGGTTGATACTGTTCACACAATACTGTAAATACTGTTAGTTTTCCTCTAGGAAGGAAACAACACAATATGTAATCTTGGCAAAATGTAAACGTGAATTAAAACTAGAAGTAACGCACTATATCATACCCATCAACAGCTAGTAACAGAAACCAGATGAAATTTAGTAATGGCTGTACAAATGGTGGCCCCTTTTCTATTGAAGGATGTTTCTGTGTATATGTTGTAAAAACCACTGATGCACTGGTCTTATTCTTTAAGCAGAGAAATCTGAAAAGGAAAGCAGAATAGTAGAAGTTGAAATGATATTTATTAGTGCCGGAAAACCTGATTTTAAGCCAAGAACATAAGGTCAAAATGTCTGCTGACCTATGTTGAATTTACATAAGCAAGCTGAATTAGGATCAATTGATTAATTAATAGTCAAAGCTCTATTAGCTGACAACATACAGCTTTGGCAATCACGTAAAATAATCAGCCAGGGAGAAAATTGTTAAGCTACTTCAAAGAACAACCAGAACATGTAGATGTTAATATCAGTTACGCTATTAACTTAGATCTCTGCTCAGGAGGGGGAAAAAAGCAGCAATCAATCCATCTAAAGCAGGATATACAGCAATTCTCATCCAACCTTATTCACCTTTTACCACAAGTGCATGAAAACTGACTATAGCGGATGCCGCTTTTATTGCATAATTGAAATTAATTGTATATCATCAAAAATTCACTTTACTGGAGTAAAAATGTAATCTAAATGATATTCCATTTTCCCAAATATCCATAACATCCATCATCATTAGGTTCTCTCATCCCAGAATGATCAAACAATTTCCTTCAAATACTACCAGCATCTCAGAGTGCTGCAATATTGGAAGATCCAATAAATTCTGTATATTTTGTGTCTGAATGACTGCAACTCTTGGGCTTAGTAAATGCAGTCAAACTTCCAGCAAGATGCACTAACTTACTGGGAACCTTTTGCTTAGGAAGCAAATCTTGTTCACAAGGGTTGAGTCGGCTGTCACGAGAGAGATCTCATCTTCAATTGTGTGTTGGCTTCCAAAACTGGACTCTTAGATGTAATGGGTTTTTAAATTCACTGTGTACTGTTGACCAAGGCACCGCAACACTGATTTTTCACATGATTATAGCTTGAAGTAAATCCACATATGTTGCAAGATTTAATCTGGTTAAAGATCTAGGCCAGTAAAAGATTTAGTTGCATTTCTGTATAAATACTGCATGACATAATGCACCTTATGAAACTTTTCCAGCACACACAATTGCTCTGAAAGCTGGAACTGCCCTGCATGTAGCAGAATCTCATAAAGGAAATGCTTCAGTTCGGTGCTAGTTGAGTGACATGTAACAGAAAGACGATGTCCAAGAAATGCTTCAGCACAGCAAAAACTGCTTTGTAACTGCACAGCCCACTCAAAACATGATTAAGACTAAAACAGTGGGCCATTTTTATACTGACTCAGATAAAGTCAAGCATCTTAAAGTAGATTAGGCTGAACAGAGTTAAAATGGATGCTGTGCATTTGACATATAACAACTTATAAATCAATGTAATAAATTGTACTAAAGTATCATAAAGGAACAAGCAGGTCCCTTAATGGAAGCACCTGATCACTGACTACCTCTGGCCACACGCAACAGCACAAAAGGGATCATTCTTCTACTGGAAGCCTGAGGCAGAGCATTTGTATTTGCATGTAGGCCAGTACAAATAAGCCCCAATCCTGACCTGGACCTTTAGGCAGCATTAAACGCATGTAAATACACATTTCAGTATCGTGTTTGTGGGAACAGAGACAAAGAAAATAAACACAACACACTGATGTCTTTAATGTTACAAAGGAAGCTTCTTAGCAACTGGAGGAGAACTTTTATTTTGGTGATGAGGATGCTGCTGCTTGGATTCACGTGGGTTGATTTAGTTTTCCTGTTTAGCACAAATTTACACCTTCCCCATTAGTCCTTTTAATCAACATATCTACTGTGTAAAGTTTTTCCATCTGATGAACTACAAAAAAAGGCTTAAAAACTCTATTCACAAATCTTTTGCAAGGAACATATGAACTCACAGTTGCCCTAACTAGAGCCTTTCATCCAATGCAATGCAGAATTCAAGTCATATTATCAAACATTTTGATAACAAACGTTGTGGAATACCTACTGCAAGACTGCCTGAGCTACAAACATGTCCACCTCACTGCGATATCCCCGGGATGAGGAATATTCTACTAGCATATTAGCACAACCTTCGCCATCTGAGGAGTGCAAGAAGTGATACCGGGATTCACAATAGTTTTGCTCTACAAAAGAAAAGAAAACAACTACTAAGAAATCAGTGTTACATTTCACCCCAAAACATTGGCTAGGTTTGTTCCTTTTCCAAAGAGAAGTGCCAAGCAAGGCCTGTATAAACGCACAGGATTTCTATCCAGCAAAAACATGGAGATGGTTTAATGAGGATGGTCACTTTGCTACTAACACTAGACAATTTACTCGAGAGGCAAGGCAGTAAACTACTATCCAAAATATATTTTAAATCAGTGATAGCACTGAATAGAGTCTTCTACAGGTCTTGTTTCTCAAAAACACTCGACTACCATCTTGACTATCGTTATATCGGCATTGAATGCATTACAGTCAAAGGGAAGGAAAAGTTCTTCCTGAAACATACGTGCTATAAACTTTAATGCCATAGTTTCCCTGAAGTGTGGGGAGAGATGGTTTACCTGAATTTTGGTTTGACATACCCCCATTCTCAGACATGGATTATTTCTATACTGGAGAACAGAAAGGGGAAATAGAGGTAGTTATGCCAATTAAAAAAAAAAAAAAAAAGGATTGGAAAGAGAAAATGTTTGCTTGAACTTTGATGAAAAACACTCCTCAAGACAACAGTGGTGATAAGTCAGAAGGCATAAAAATCAGAGCCTGCTTAGAACCAGGCAGTCCTAGGTTAAAAACCTGCAAACCATGGGATGACAAACAACAAGAATGCACACATTTTTATTTGTGGATGCAAACTACGTCCCTGGCTCCAGATAGAGGATGTTCACTTTCAAGAACTATTTTCTTTCCCAATTGCGTTCTGGGGCCTCAAGAAAAAAAACCAAAAAGCTTATGTTTTCAGAGAAGTTCTCACTCAGTGGTTGCCAGCACCCATTAAAAAGCCACCCAATTAGTCATAAAATGACTGAGACAAAATGTGAAAGAGCAGCAGTAAACATTACTATGAGACTAACATCATTCCACAGCTGTGGAAGAGCCTGACTTCCTCCTCCCTTTTTTTTTTTTTAAAAAAGGTACCTAGCAAACCAAGGTTGGTTGATAAGAAACCCACAAAAAAAGGAAAAATTCTGTTAATTCACGAGTAATGCAATCAAAATTGAAACTGCACTCATTAACAATGATTGAAATAACACAACTCTGTCAAGTTTAACATCTGGTGGCTTTCAGATATTGTACATGTCAGTCAATTTCTTACTTATCGCGGATCAGAAACCTGATGACTATTGAGAAGTGCTGCTAATGAGGATTAAAAAAAAAAGTAGCAGACTCTGAAATACTTTCTAATCCAAGTCATTTTAATCTCTGTTAAAACTAACCCAGGTTTTGAAGAGGATCCAACGAAAGCCCTCACTTTGTGCTCTGCTCTTGGAGAGGTTTGTCAAAAAACATTTTAACTTACACAGCGATAAGAACACAGAATCAACTCAAGAAGACCAGAAATGAAATGACTGTACCAGTCGCTTGTTCCTACCTTTCCACAACGTGATGGCTAGTAACTGATGTAATTTCGGGTGACCGAGTTTTCCTGACCCACCGCTGGACCATTTCAGTGCTCTGGATACAAAAGCCACTCTTTCAGGGGAATTTGGATCCATCAAACTAAACAATTTAGCCAAGTTTTCTAGAAGCGATACAAATATTTAACATCAGAGATGACAAACAGTTAACACCAGAAATATGACAAACGTTCGGATCTTACTGTATCTTAAGAAGCAACTGTTAGTAATCCTTTGTATAAAGACATATTAAATGACAGTCAGTCTTCTCCAGGTAGTGACTTTGAACATTATATATTTCCATATGTAACTCAGTAACATCCAATTGACCTCTCCGCTGCAGTGCCAGAAGCCACACCCTGCCTAGTAAGCAGCAGGCAGTACATTGAAAAAAAAAGCCTTCCGTGCGCCACGGCTTAGGTTAGATGTCCTGGAGCTGTCAGGGAGTTCCAGTGGAAGAGAGGCTTCAGTTAGGAGTCACACCAGTCATAGAAAGCTGTTGGGGCTGGGAGCCTGTAATTAGGAACAGGACTGTCAGAGGACAACGGGGGGGGCATAAAACATCAGACTGGATCTATGGATCTAAGTGCATTCTCTGTCCCATTCTCCATCCTGTCTGCAGGCCCCAAAGAACAGCAGTTTCCATGGGCTGTAAAAAGGACTCTTCATGTGATTTCCAGCTGGGCAGCTCACAAGAAGGGCTGTACGAACTGCACGCTTACCGAATCTGACAGTCCAACAAGCAAAGTTTCTTTGACAAAATGGACGACCCCTGGGCAATGTGCACATCACCACACTGACTGGATGAGAGGCCACTGTCCATCAAAGCGGCAGAGAGGTCAATTGCTGTGCAGGCAACACATGTTTCTCCTGTGTCGGAAAAGGACAACACCAAAAATCATGCTCCACCTACAAAACAGTGAGGTTTGCTCAAAGTATGCCTGGATGCTCAAAGCCATGACAGTTCCTGAGAAACCATTACTTTCCACCAAAGACGTCTGTGGGGCACTTCTGGAATTAAATTAATTCTTTGGCAGGGCAGGAGACCACAACACACGGCACAATGGAAAGGGCTGAAGTCTTAGGAGACTTATGTGACAGATGCAGCTAAGTATTTTTCAGAAGTGGAAATGCATATTAAACAATTTCAAACTAACCCCAGTAAAAGTCTTACCTAGTAGTTCATCTGTTACTTTTGTGTCTGATTTTTCCAGGGACTCTAAAACCAGCATGGACAGATCAGCAGCACTGTTTTGCTACAAAACAGAGACACATTATTTATCATTAGAAAAATATATTAGAAAAACGTATTTTCTCTTTTTGTTTAATTGATTTTGTGAAAAGCAAACTAATAATTTGGATGATTATAGCTCAGGCACAGGGAGAGTATATGGACAGATGAACCAATTATATTTAGTTAAAAGAGAGGGGAGCACTTCTCACAAGTCAGCTGTATCTTATTCTGTCCCTTTGTAAGTGAGAAGTGAACTAGGGCAGTTTACCTCTGAATGAAGCAACTGCTAAATTACTGCAGTTTACTTGTCACTTGCTATGGGACAGAGTGGACACATTAAACAACTACTGTGAAACAGCAGATGTGTAGTAAATCATTCCTTCCTCCATCCCTTTAAATTGGTGTAATTTGTTCATGTATCCACACCCTCAGTTGCAGGAATGTAATAATGTGTGCCAAATTGAAGTCCTCCATGAAAGCAAAACAGAATTGGGTTACTTTGCAAATGCAGTGTGGATATATATGAACATCACAAAATCTCCAGGATGAGGTTTAATTTGACATAGCTCATGTTTTCAGAGAAAAGACTGAGACTGAGGTGCAATGGTAAAGCTTACACAATAACTTCCCAAAATAAGACTACTTATCAGCCCCAAACTTTTAGCACTAATAGCTCACTGCTCAGCTCCCAAACTGTTTGGATAAAAAAAAAAAACACAAAAAACCCCCCAACAGGTCTTACTTGGCTGTGACTGAAGAACAACAATGCCCCTGAATACATTAGTTCTCTTGCTTCTGCATGTTTTCCTTGTGACATATACCTGCAAACAAGACCAAAGCAAAACATCGCTTAATTTTCAATAAAAGGTTCAAATATGCCCAATATTATTTGGATTTAAACTGACCTAATATTACATCAAAACACAAGGCAGCAAGATTTCAAGCAGGTTAGTAACACAAATAAAACTGCAGTATAGCAGGGTGGTTACGCTGCAAGTATGCAGTGTTTGAATGGATCGTAATAGAAGCAGTCTGAAAGGTTTCGTTTTGGGCTGAGATAACGGCACAACCCCCAAAAGCCTGTCATGCTGCACTAGGCAAGTAGTCCAATTATGTTATCGATAAAAATCGCTTACAAATTCTATTACACCAGTTAAAAACTGGAAGCACTTGGTACATTTTTGCACAATCTGCACCTAAGATAAGTGCAATCGAGTGCTATGACGTGGATGAGGCCTAGCAGGATAAGCACTCCCGTCACTGACATCTCTGCTCCACTCTCTTCCAAATCTCCCTGACTACTACACTGGGCTGCTGGACAAAAGGACATACGCACTGCAACAGTCCTCTGCAGAGCCAAATTCGTTTGTCTTTATTGGCATCTACCAAACTGACAGCAACTAGGGAGAGTCACCATGTAATATTTCAAAGAATCTCAGCTGTCATTTATCCTCCATTGCACTGGCAGCAAGTCCAGTTTCACAAAGCCTCGCATTTCACAACACACTTGCCTAACAATTCAGTTACTGGTACTCGTGTTAAAAATGAACCCCAGAAGTCAGGAAGGGACAACAACACGTTTGTTCCAGGGTCATGGGTATCACAGTATCACTCTCACTGGCTACAGGTCTTGGCAGCATGCAGGGCACATTAGAAATCAATGGGTTCAGAGAGGCCTGAGCTTTTGTGGGCAACAACCTACAAAACCTACAACCACCTGACAAAATAGGTTGTTGCCTACAAAAGCTTGTGGTTCTCCAAACCCATTGTTCTCTAAGGTGCCATCCTACTCTGCCTTCCTGATTGCAGCCAAACACAGATAACCCCCCTCCCTGCTAAAGGTTTTGAGTAACCTCAATCTGAGATTTTAAATGTTTTAACCAAATCTGTTTCAGACTCAAAACCTGGGAAAAATCAGGAACTATTTTTGGTGTCTTTTATAGTCCACGCACTGTATTCTGCCTCATTTGAGATTTGAACACTGACAACTGGATGATCCCTGTTCCAGACTGTTAGGAATATTACCCGAGAAATCCTAACAAGCGCTCAGCAGAACCTCTGAAACAAAAATTCTTCCTCTAAATTTATATCTCTAGATTTCAACACC
This sequence comes from Alligator sinensis, assembly GCF_000455745.1. Lineage (NCBI taxonomy): Eukaryota > Metazoa > Chordata > Crocodylia > Alligatoridae > Alligator > Alligator sinensis. The sequence continues at coordinate 810,947 of NW_005842677.1, read as the reverse complement.
TCAGAGATCTTTCAACTAGACTTTGATTACTACAGATCAGAAGTCCTATCTTCTGAAACAATGCCAAATCTTGTAATCCCAAATAAGTTTGAAACTAAAGAGAGGATATACGGCCTATATATCTCTGCCTGCAGAATTGGAGTGTACTGTGTACTCCAGTGATTTTGTTTTTGCTCATCACATATATGTTTTCTGTTTTATATATGAAATTATCTTGGTCTTTGGTAAAAGTCTCTTCTCTGTTTTGTTTTGTTTTTCTTTTAAAGAACTTACTATCTCCATGCCTCCAAAATGACGGCATAGATGCAAACACATATAACTATTGAACCGTTCCAAAAAACATCACCAATTGGGAACAAGTTTACAACTTTCCCTGGACAGAAGCATCTGTGTACACACTGCTAAGGGCTCTAAAGAGAGCTGTCACCGTTTAGAGATTTAATTGCTGCCTTTCAGGGGTCAGTGCCTAGTTTCCCCAGGATTTTCCCCTGGAGGAAGTGGAAGACCTGGACTAGCTGGACACTAAGAAAGAAGCTGCTACCACTGCCTGCAATTGCAATGCTATGCTCGCTCTTCTTAAAACCACTGAGTTAAAAAAGAAGATTGATTTAGTTTAATAAGAAACACTGTTACACTTTACCAAAATCTATATGGCTGCCTGGGGTTGCACAAGTGTGTGAGAGGAACAACCTAGATCCAATCACAGGAAACAGACCTCACTCAAGGGGCTCCCAGACTCATTTGGGGAAGGAAAAAGGTGGGTGGGGGAAGGTACTGGGGGGGTGCTGTATGACCCCCTGCTTGCGGTGGATGGGTGGGTGCCTTAACAGTAAACACTTGTCAATTCCCGGGTGGGAAACAGTAACTAGGAAATGCGTGTATGCGGAAACAAGAACCATTGCACAACAGGCACTTAATAGAACCGATGGTCTGTCTATCCCTGAGAACCGATTTCTGTAGACAGCAGATCTCTGGGCACTCCTGTTGCCTTGCGTGTATTTGGGGGTATGGGGTGAGGAGCAGTGCAGTCTGAAGTGACCAGACACGAGGCATGGGATGCCTGGTGTCTGCAAATAACACTGAACTGGCTCACTGAGGGCTGACTCGAGTACTTGATTTCCCCAGTGTGCTTTTGAAACTTTCCAGGAAGTTTAAACCATTCTGAAGTAGTGTGCATGTCTACACTGTTGGGTTTCATGTATATTTAGAACACTGTTACATCTGTCCACATCCTACGTGGACTTCACTGTAGAAAGAACAGGTTTATAACAGATAGAGAGGTTTGAAGGTAATGAAAAAAATTATGAGTAATTCAGAATAAAAACAACTGCAATTTCTTATGCCTACTGTACCAAGTTCCCTCTGACCAAATATGAATAAAATCTGCCGGAAAAGGGTACATCTCTGTTGCCCCTCCAGCCTCAGCACCACCATTCATCCAAAAGCAGCCAAGGACACCATTCATATTGATCATTCAGCAATACAAGGTTCTTTCCCAACCCTTAGATACCTACCACAGCCTCTGCATTATCTTCAAGGTCATAGTGTGTGGAATAAGAGACCAGGACCAGGAATACATCTCTGGCCGGGTAGGCAAACAGCACTTACATATTTGTAGCAATTTTATTAAAACAACTTCTTGTTGGCCTATTTTAAACAACCACAGGTGCATAAACCTAGGCAGTGAAGTTATTAAAGACTGCCATACCTATTAATGCCCAATTAATTCTTCTGAAGGTAGCCTACTAAGAAAGCTAGCATTTCAAATGAATACAGCACAACTATTCTTAAGCAGACAGCACTGATATACTACTACATTAGGGTTACAAATTAATTAACAAGTGAGCAGCTGCACTGTAAGTAAGGGGGATTCTCCATATATTTTCTCTCTAGATCATGACTGAAGTTACTGAGAAACCAACATTTGAAACAGATAAACACCATAACTGGCATGACCACTTTATTATACTGTTGACACTATGGCCTGTCCCCTTCACCTTTATATGTCTCCATTGTTTCAAGTTACAGCGAAGTGCAAGTGGGGAAAATGTAGAACTGGACCGAATCATTTTTGTAAGATATGGTGATGACTTACCCCTATTAAAGTGTCCACAAATCCTGCTAAGTCATAAGCCAATTTGATCATGACATCAAAGCTGAACTTGGAAATCTGACTCAGAATTTCAAAGGTCCCAAACCTAGAGGTGTTTGAACCAATCAACCCTGGCAATCCTAAACCCAAATACACACTTCCAGGGGAACAGCCAAACTGCCATATTGGATGGGACAGAGGCTGCATCTCATCCACTGGTCTATCTTCCAACAATGGCAGCACCAAAACATTCAGAGGAGGGTGCAAGAACCTGATGCAGGATTATTTGGCTCCCCAGCTTTAAATGTAATCTGTGTGTCCAAGACTCTGTTAGATCATGAAGTTCAATCTCTCTTCCAAGAACTGTCACATTAATCCTGAATAGCGTTACCCACATAAATAGCCAATCCTTCATTAAATCGTGATAAGGTCTTGCCGTCAGTGACTTCCCAGTGAGCTCCACAGTCTAATTACACCTTCTTGTAAAAACACGTTTACATCTGTTATTTCAAAGGGGAAAATTCAAAATGTCAAGAGGCCTCCTTTTTCTTGTCTACTGTGAAATGCCTGATCCATCTGAAATTCATTCAAGAAGAATAAACTAAGATGTAAGAAATGATCTTGCTTTTAAATCAGCATGAAAGGCACAGGGAAGAAACAGCCTGTTACAAGGTGTGGAAGATAAAGAAGTTTAGGGCTATGATCTTGTTTCAAGCAAAGCGAAGAACAAACCTCCGCTGATGTGAACTGTCCACAAAATAGCTGGAGATGGATGAATGGTACTTGTAAACGTCTGGGTCCCCTAGCTCAACTACATCATTCAGATTAATAATAAAAATCTCACACGCTTAACAATAATTCAAAATTACGACGTCCATGTACTCAGGCAAAAAAGCAGCACACTGTAACATGGAAGAGGCCTGTTCCCTTCCTCTTCAGTCAGCAAGCAGCCAAATGCAGAAACGTCTTGTACATAATATCAGCCCATCTTGTATCCAGTTCAAACAAGTGATTTAAAAAAAATGGATCGTCACAAGGGGCATTTTAAAAAGTCCTGAAATTCGCTTTGCTAACCCACCAATAGCACTCGACTCGGGGCTATGGGGGGGCCTAAAACTATGCTGTGACATGAAAAGCTCTGCCAAGCTGCACATTTGGAGAGAGGTCCTGACTGCGGCTCTGGTTGCAGGCAGCGGCTCTCCGCCCCCGTTGTGCCGGGCGAGGGCCAGTCCTGGCCCACTGCCCCAGTGTGCGGGGGTAGGTGCACGGGCGAGCAGGGGTGTGGGGGGGGTGGTAGGTGCAGGGGCTTCGTGGGATGGG
>NW_005842677.1:801001-806842 GCF_000455745.1 Alligator sinensis | reverse complement strand
GGCTCAACGCCCGCCGCTGCGCGAGAACGGGCCGCCTCCACGTGACTGCCGGGTGGTGAAGGGCGGGGCTCTCAGGCCTCTGCCTCTAGAGCTTGCAGTTTCCTGGGGAGAGTCTGGGGGTAGCCTGCAAATGTGGGGTAATTGAGCTGCTTTTCAGCCCCCAAGTGTCAGGTTTGGCTCCAGCAGAGTGCCTCCGCCCTAGCAGGGCCTGGGGTCTAGCTGGAGCTCGGCTTACAGCAGTGGGAAGAAATTAAAGCATTGCAAAAGCCGAGTGGGTTTAATAACAGAGATCACCCTCCCTGCCTGCCACGAGTCCTGGTGGCTTTTCAGAAATTCAGCCCACCCCTGCGCCGGGACAGCGCTGCAAGGACACACGCAATGAACCTCGGGTCTTACCAGGCTCACGGGATGAGCCCAGCGGCTGCCAAGGGAGACCAAAATAGGAAACCAGGAGGGTTGTGTCCCCCACCTCTCCCCCTCTTTAAGAGATTGGTTTGCTGTTTTGTTTTGTTTTTTTAATTTCAGGCTGTTTTGTTCATCAAAGAGCAACCACCCCGTTTCTTCCTTTGCGGGTTAGCTTTAAAGAGTACCAGAAAAAAGCTTTGATGGTCATTTAGGACGCGTAGTAGAGATGAGATCTCTTATGAGACCAACAAGATTTTTGCAAAAAAAAAAAAAAAAAAAAAGAATTTAATTGCAAGTTTTCAGGCACAGACACCCTTCATCAGGCATCGGAGAAAAGAGGGTAAAAGCTCTCCTGGGTAGAAACAAAAGCTCCTTGTTTCATAGGATTTCACAGAGAGGTCAATAGATGGAAAATTCCTCTGGGCAGGCAGTTCATAGCCGGTAAGGAGCCTCTCACCTCCTGCAAGGATGCAAATGACCTTGAAACAAAGTCATTTGCATCATCTAATTTATGGCCATTAGATTTCCAACAAAGCTGATTTTGGAGCCTGAGCAGAAAAGGGATCCCAACGACAGGGTGCAGTAGACTCCTGGACCGACTCTTCCAGGAGCGTCTTACACTGTGCCCCTCCGTAACCCACCCCAGCTTTTATACCGAGCCCTGCTTTTTGCGCAATGTTCTGCAAGTACTTCAGTGCGTGCACCAGCTCTTCCAGCTTAATTACGTACCTCTCTGTCGAGTCTCAAGCTGTGATTTAAGAATGTTCCAGCCTGGGAAAAAAGGTGGGTGGTAATACGGCAAAACACAAGCCTTGCTGAAATTGCGTGGCATGTGACACAGCAGTTGGTTGCACTTGCCTCTTAGAAAGAGCTGCTGATCTGAGTAGTTTAATAAAGCATCTTCCTATGTTCTTTTCTTTCTTAAAAGGCTTCAACTCCTTTATGCCACAAGAGGGCAATTGCTTCACAAAAACATTTGTGCAAGGAAAACAAAATGAAGTTTGGGGAGGTTTTGGCTCCGTTTCTTTTGAAAGGAACAGCAGGCAGCACATATTTATGCATTTTAAATTTCACTGTGCTATGCTTAGAAGTCACACGAAGGACAAGTTCAAATAGGTCTTTTCCAGCTCAAGCAACAGCTCAGCACTCCTAGGCATTAAGTTTACTTACGACATTTACTGTGATACGGCAGAAGGCAAATACACACACCGTACAGACAAAACCTAAGGCCTGGTTGGAAAAGAGATGAAGTACATTAGCTAGAATAGATCAGTGGGATGGAGACAGCTCCATGTTTTTTGGTTGCCAACGCATGAACCTTTTGATATTGCATACACACACACACAACTATCTTCACTAACGTAGCTGTGGAAGAAAGAATTTGATACCTTTGCCCATTGGTCCACAAGAGAAAACAAGAGAAGTGAAGCCAGATGTAGCAATTGTAGTTACTGACTATTTTAAGATGCATTTGTTAGCACTGCATATACTATAGCCAGACAACATGGAAACCCTGTTAATTTTCAAAGGTTATTAGAGAATGAGGACAACCTCTTGTTTTGTAATGGACAACCAATTCTGAGCACACCGCCCTTCCATATGGGTAAGGGCCAGTGAACAATTTGATTAGGTTTACTGTGGCATAGTTTCAGCAACTTGATGGCTTTCTTTACTTGACCTCTCAGCCAACCCTTGGAAAGGCATCTTTTCTTTGTATAACACCTGGTACATTTTAACTGGAATGTGAAGGAGGAGAAAGACAAAAGGTGGAATTGAGAGTAGATGAAGCCTTGTCTACACCATACATTCTACATTGTTTAACAGCCTGAGGAATAGGTTTACCAAAGGCCAGGGTTATCCCAAGTCCTGCCGTTTCCAGGAAGAGGTGGTAGTAATGGTAGCATATTTTATGCACAAGTGCTCCAATACAATTCTCTCCTCCCCTTGAAAGGATTAAAAAAAAAAAAAAAAATTTGCCTCTCCTACCTCCCAGGCAGCCTTCAGTTGCCACACTATATAAGCTCTTCTGGGTGAAGAGAATGACACATTAGGATTCACAAAACAGACCTGTCTCTGGAAGCTAAAAAAAAGATGTAGGCATAAGTTTTGACAGGCACTGAGCTGCCAGCACTAAGGTGCTTCTGGACATGCACAGCAGCAGATTTTTAGGTGCCTACAGAGCTAGGTTGGATTTTAGAAAGTTGTGTTTAGGGGCTCAAGTGCCTACCCCTTCCTTGATCCAAATGGACCTTACAGGTAAGTGACTAGGACCTGCACAGATTTAGGTGACCAAGATGCAGGAGACTGAACTTTACTGTGGGAAAAAAATTCAGCCCTGTAATAAAATGCATGTTCACAAAAAGTCTATTTTTTGGCAAAATTACTGGAACAAGCAGGGGGAAAAGATGCATACATTTTCCAGACAGTTTGATCCTTCACATGCGACAATGAGGGGAAGAAAAGCTGTTCCAATAAACTCTGAACTGCAAAAGAGATGGGAGTTATTAAATCAGTGATATTCCCCTAACACCAGGGGCGGTAATATGGCATGTGGGCCAGATTTGGCCCACAGAGCCATATCATCCTGCCCGGTGCTGCCTGTGGGCCTCAAACTGGCCCGATGTGCCCCATCCCCATCCGCTGCAGGTTTGGTGCATGCTGTACATGGGTCTGGAGCTGGCACAGGTGCTGCATGTGGCATGTCTCTTGGATCAGCCTTGAACACTACATGCTGTTATGTAGTGGGTGGGGCTGGAGCTGGCACACGTGCTACATGTAGTGCACAGGGGGGCTGGTCCAGAGCGTGCTGCATGTAGCGTCTGTGCCAGACTGTCCCTGTATGCTGGCTCCAGTGCATGAGATGGGTCTTTGGGCCTGATCCGGCCTGGAGACAAGTCCCAAGTTTGATACCCCTGCCCTACATCTTTGCTGAAAAAGTCCGATTAGAAGCCAGATGTTTGGGTACAAAAAACCCCCCAAAAACTGACAGTGAGAACTACTCTCCAGTATCTCTCTTGTGGTTCTTGAAGGAATTCTTGACACAGGATGCTTTCATTTATATGTAATAGTTCTTTGCCATGTCTTTCCCCTCCTCTAATTGTCTACCCTTGTTACCTCATCCACAGGAAGGAGCTAGGAGCTTCAAAGAACAATTTTATGCTGAAACATTTAAAAAGATGTAGAAGAGGAAATACTGGATTGCCAATCAGATTTTCAGTTTTCAGAGTTTTATAATTTCAGGAATCCTTAAAGCAGTTATTATCTGAGAAGATTCATCATAAATACAGAAAAGCATCTTTATTACTTGTTTCAAATATTACATGCACTTTCAAAAATTAAAACTCTTTATTTAAACATCTCAATAGCATCTGTCAGTTTGGAGGCAGCAAATGACATTTTGAAAAGCATTTACAAAAATACATTGCACAAAGTCCTATCTTGCGTCTTTAAAAATAAGTTAGTGTTATTCAAAATATTCCCACCCCAGCTGCCTAATTTCAACTTATACAAGATAATTCTGATTTAAATATCTGACCTATAATATGAAACACCTGTACATGTTTGATCTAGCTTTTCTGCATAGGCCATTGCTTCTGTTTCTAGTTGAACTTAAAGTGAACAAAATGCTCTTCCCGTGGAGAGCTTTAAAAAAATCTGAGGACTGTTGTGCAACATACATAACTCTATCCAGAAAACCAGTCAGCACCATCATTCATCTTTCTGAAAAATACATAGCTCATCTGTAACTAAGTTTACCCAATAAAATGCATTACAACAGTAAGAGAAGATTTCTGCACAGAAGTCTCTTTCCAGAATCTTGTTCAGAAAGAGTTTCCAGTAATACTCAAAAGTTATGAAATGACCCTTAAAGTATCAACACAGGGAGAGCAACAAGTGATCTTTTACTCAATGCAAGCTCAAATTAAAATTCTAAATCAAGGTGCTGCCAACAAAAAACTCTAACATTCCTTCTAGGATAAAAGTTTTCCATTTTAAGGGTAAAAAGTAGAAACAATGTTTAAATACCATGGCACTGAGCCTAAAATAAAACTCTTGCAGATAGTCCATGCAGATTCACTTTTTTTAAAAGTTCTGCAAGGTTCTGCTTGAAATCACTCATTTTCACTTACTGTATTTCCATTGTCCAGCAATGACTCTAGTGAGTCAGCCTAATTAATCCTGTCCTGAAGAGATCATTTCTGGGGTATGAAGTTTTTTTTGTCAGACATTTTAGCTGTGAATTAATCTCAGGCAGACACCTGACTGTTTTCACTTTAGTGTACAATAAGACAAACCAACCACACTGAACATGAGTACAGCAAGCTAAGTGAATAAGAAGAAAACTTAAAATAACGTTAGTGGTTTAAAAATCAATGCTGGCTTTTAGATTAATGAATGGCCCCCATGTTAGAGAAAAGGTCTTCAGGCCTCTGGTGTTTAAAACTAGTTTTGGTTGTAGTAACTTTCCCTGACAGTAACATTCACCATATTCTACATCTAGCAAGGAAATCTTTGTGGGCCTAGCAAGCAGTTCAAAAGCCAGGGTCAACTTACACACAGTTAGTGTTTAAAATATATCCATAAGTTTTGTCTTATGGTACCAGGCTAAGAAGTGTGCAGATAAGCCCTGTATTAAAAACAGATTTCCAGCTGCAGCAAATGTGGTTTATTTAAAAAAAACCTATACATTCATTTGTAATAAAATAGGTATCACCTGTTTGCTAACTGAGTTTTGTGAACCAGAGTAGTTTACATGCAATATTTTATCATCAGCAATGACACAATAAAATATAAAGCTGACTGGCAATCATAAAGCTGAGCGTCAGAGCATACAGGAGTTTTTGTACAAAAAGTTTGACTGGGTCTTCAGCCTTTTATTCAAGAGGAGCACTGAGCCTGTAGTATGTCACACTTCCTCATCCTTTAAAGATTCCAGTGTTCTAGGCTTTCCAATATATACAAACAGAAAAATGTACAACAACAACAACAGAAAAAGCAAGCTATGGTAGTAGTTTACTCAGCAGGTCTCCCATGCACTCTGAACCGATAGAGACAGGTGTACTCCGTATGGCCCCAGTTAGAAAGGATTCTTAGCTCCACTATTTGGAATGCGTTTTCGTTTTTCTCCTGTGGAGGAAACGCGATAAAATTAGGTATCTAATATACAAACACATCTCTGAAGTCAGTTCTCAGATTCTAGGCAATGATGCTAATAAACTCAAGTTGTTAAACAGCAGCCTAATCACTAAACTGTGTAAACAATTAGCAATTGCAACTTATCTCTCTGCACAAGGCAAATCAAGAGCCAGGGTCACTGTTAACAATATAAATTGTCAAACTTTCAACTTTCCTTGACTGTTTTTGCTCATTTGACCTCTAAGTGAACATTTTATTTATAAACAGCATAGTTTTGTTTTTTTTATTAATTTAGTTACA
>NW_005842677.1:793668-800970 GCF_000455745.1 Alligator sinensis | reverse complement strand
GCAGGAATACAATTGTGAGGATTATAGTGCCACCCCCCCCAAGCTAGAGTAATAATCCCAGCCACTGAAGGTCTTGGCTGAACAGCGCTGCCATTTTTGTAAGTTATTAGCAAACTCAGTTTCACACTTGCCTGCCAGACTTAACACAGATATTTCCTTTCCTTTCCATGTGACAAGATAATTAGTAGAATTCACAGACTGTTTGGAATTGGACAGGCCGCATCATGAGTGCTTCTGCTATGGCCTCACACTTGCAACCTCCAGGCTATCAATCATAGGCTCTAGTGCCTGCGCCACTCCAGCCCCCAACACAGATACTGACAATTTGTAAGTTAAATACCAAAATTTGCCTTCTTGCATGCCAAAAAGACCATTCTTTGCATGCCAAAAAGACTTTATTCATTATAGTTCAAGACAGTTATAGCTTCATTAAGTTTTTGGAGTTACTGATTCAAGAGAAATTAGATGTGATGCCTACTTTCACACCAGCAAATAGCACTGCTTTGATTAAGGTTAATTTACTACTATGGACTTGTAAATTCAGAGAACTTTCTACAGTTTTAACTGGACTTTCCTTTCACTGTGCTGTTCATGAAGGTAGGGGAAGACTGTTTCTTTACCAGTTTCACTCTACACTTGTCTTTACTTAAGAGGGGATAAGCTAAAAGAGAGAAAAGGAGAAAGGCAACTCCCCCCCACCAAAAAAACTACAACAACAACAACGAATTTCATGTTTGCAGCCTTCATATTGTTTGCTCTGCTTGTAGGTGTCATCCCCTCCACCACCCACTTTCAGTCAAAAGCCCTTTGAGACAGGGATCTACTCCTCTAGTCATAGAGCGCCTAGCTTGCTTGACTGTTTAACAAAAAGGAGTTGGCCCTTGGTAGGCTACTAATACAATTCTACTAATGCAGCCTTACCGTCACTTGAAATGTCTGCAGCGGCTCTCCTCCTTCATCATACATGTACTGTCCCAGAAGTATGCCTTCTTCCTGATATTCATCATCCAGGCCCTAACACCAAGAGAAAGCCTTTGATATTTTTTTTGTCCACAGATCAAAAAAGCAAAACCAAAAAGACACCCCCCGCCCAGCAGGGATTCTCAACCAGGGTGCCACAGCGTTGAGATCCTTTCGAGTACTGCAATGACGCACAATATTAGCACTGTTAGGTCTGCAAATATGATTCACAAGATAAACCCAGAGATTTCAAACAGGAATCCAGAGTGTCAAAAACATTCTGACCTGCTGTGACCAGCAGAAGAATCTCTCTATTAGAGAATAAGAACATAAAAACTGCCATTTACTGGGTCAGACTGTAGATCCACTTTGTCCAATATTCCATGGCAGAAAGCAGATGCTGAAAAGGAGAGCAAACAGGAAACAACCAGAGTTTCTTCCCTGTGCCTCCCCAACTTGCAGTCTCTCTTTAGTCAAAAACTAAATGAAAAACAAAAAACTGGCATTTTCTGAGGGGTGCCTCAAATCTAAAAAGGTTGAGAACTACTGCCCTTAAGGTACGTCTAACATATCTTCTGCTAGACGCAGGCTGCCATCCCAGCTACCTCAAGTACTTCAGGCAGTCTAGCCATAGCAACAGAACTCTGCATGCTATTATTTTCCCAACAGTCTCCCATGAAGACATACTTTAGGTGTTAGCTACATTTACAAGCTATCACTGTTTAGAGGGGAAAATAGCAAAGCCACTATTTCTTATGATAGAGAAAATCAAGTCCCAAAACTAACTAACATACAAAAAGGCAGGCAGGGGAAATAGTGGAAAGTTTCTGGGAAGAACTGGATTGGTACTGCAGCTAACTCTTACAAATTTCAATTCCATTAGAAATCAAGCTTAAAAGGTTTCTGGAGGTCAGAAAACTAACCACACTCTGTTGAATGTTGTAGATCACTTGTGGCAGTGCCTGAACAGGATCATAATGCATTCTTGTTAGAGGTGCACCGATACACTGGCCCGATATCAGATCGGTATTGATATGGGGAAAGCTGCCTATAATCGGATATTGACCCAATGGGGCCGATAAATGCCTGTGCTGCACGCAGCTGCGGTGCAGCATGGAGCAGAGGCGGCAGCATAGACAGCTGCCTCCAGCTGGTAAGTCGGAAGGGGATGGGGGAGGGAAGGGGCGTGGGCAGACTTCTACTGTTGCTTGCACCCTGGGAGGGCAGTTGGGGAGTGTGCGCCCCTGGATCTGCGCAGGGTGGGATGGGCAGCAGCTGCGGGGTGGAGCTGGAGCCGGAGCTGTGCAGCTCTTCTGGCTGAAGGCTGGGCTCGGAGAGGGCTCCAGTGGCGCTGGGAGGAGGCTGCACCCACCTCAAATTTTGCTCCAGCCCCGTGCTGCTGCCTGGCATAGCCATGGTTTTTTCCGGCACTTGGATGGAGGCGGAACGTTCAGCCAGGGCTGTGGTGGGCAGTGACGTGGGGCTGGGAGTGGAGCCGAGGCAAAATTTGGGGTGGCTGCCGCCTCCTCCCAGTGCTGCTGGAGCTGGCTCTGAGCCCAGTGAGAAAAGCCTTGTGTAGCGCTGGCTCCTCCCTGCAGCTGCTGCCTGCCCCGTGCCGTGCAGATCCAGGGGCACATGCTCCCCCACCCAGGGTGGAAGCTGCCCCCACCCCACAAGCCATACCTCTGTCCCACACCTCCTTGGGCAGTGCCTGCCCCTGCCCCCTCCCTCACCAAGGAAGTTGATCTGCACCCCCTTCCACCACACCAGACTTACCACCTGGAGGCAGCTGTATCAGATATCGCATCAGTATTGGCCAATATGCCTCCTTAAATATCGGCTATTGGTATCGGCCCCCAAAATCTCCATCGGTGCACCCCTAATTCTTGATATGAACAGAAGTGTGCTTTACAGGTTCTCTTAGGATAATACTTACACACAACGTTGTGATTTTCTAATTTACCTTAATAAGCTATAGCTAGTCATTTAGTATGGAAATCTGTCACTAGCAGAAAGTTCAACCAAACAGGACATCAACTTTTCTTTAAAGTGCTTTCTTGTGGAACAGATGGGTAAACTGATAACAAAATCAAAAAGCACTTTTAAACAATGCTTTACTTCTCACATTCCTAGGTCTCAAAGCTATTTAAGAAAAAAGGAACTGCTTTAGGACGAATACTGCAAGTTTTTTTCTTAAATCAAACTGGTTACAGCAATTATTTTTCAAACTATAAAAAAAGGTATCCAACTCAAACACTGGACAGTGTTAAAGACTATTTAATGCCTTAAGTTTACCGAAAACGGACTTACATATACTGTAAAATCCTTAGGTGCACTGGTAATGTTACCCGTCGGTGACAGTGTTTTTGGTATATGTTCCAGCGTAAAGGCTGTTGGGTAGATCTTGATAGAAAGTCGAACTACAAGGTACCCCTGTGATCCTTTGAAAGCCCAGCAGTTTCCTGGATACATCTCAGGCTAAAGGTCGGTGGAAGAAAGCAAATACTGAACATATTTGTGAAAGTACTTTTGAATTATTAAAATATTTTGATTAGGTCCTGCCACTAGCTGGGTTCTGTACTCTGCTACATAAATAATTCCATTCATTTAAGACTATTCAAGTGAATCATTGATTCAAAACAGATTATTTTTCCTGTTTGCAATTGTGATCCTAATCACGATACATTCTCTGCAACATGTCTATTATAGGCCACAGACAGGTGCTAACTGGAAATGATAATCATAAACAGGGTTTAAGCATGACTTATAGGGTGCCCTGGTGTTGTACAGGCTCTCTGCAGAGAGCTACATTCTCAGAAAAATGCAAAGTTTTAAATAATTTTCCAGACTACATAAGAGCCCTAGCATCTAAAATGTCATCTTAACCCAAATATCAATGTGGAATGTTTACTCGACCTTTAATTACCTGAATTACCACTCTGGGAGATTGCGAGAAATACCACAAAGGAATTCCAAAGAGACTAATTAGTGCTGTTTTAGTTTCATACGTCTCAGAACAACGAGTACTCAGAATACTACCACCTCAAGAAGACAAAGAAAAAGTCAAATTAACACAAATAAGAAATGATTCTGTATTTTATTCCGTCTTTTATCATGAAATTGGCCTACTTGGTTAATTATATATCACGCCAGCTTAAGCAGAATCTGTCAGTGGTTTACTTCGAAGTATTACAAGCCTGTCAATTTTAGCAATTTTTCTTTAAGCACATTAATATGGAGACAAAAATGTTTCCCGTTTTTCTAAATACTAGTACATCAGCTTTAAGTGGCAAGTGTGTTGTAATCAAAACGGTTTAAACTTCTGGATAGGTGAGCATTTTCCCCAGTAAGTTTTGTTCACCACTGCTATATCATACAAAATAGTTATCACACAACTATCTCCTTATTTTTTCTTCAGAACATATGTATAGAACAATCCTACTGCAGGTACACCCCGTCCCCCAAAACACACACGCAACCAAGTTACTAGTTTATACACACTCTAAAAGATGTGTACTACCAAGTGTGAAAAATGTCTAGTACGAGTACATACATCCACCTATCACAAATTAAAACAAGTTAGTTCACCCATTTTTTGTCACTCAGATAAAAAGTTAATTGCTACACATTTCTAGGATGCAAAATGAAGCCAGATTTATCTACTATTCAATGACAACTGTATTCAAGTCTCTGTTATATTTACCTCCAGATTCTAAAGCGAAGTCCACCATACCAGTCTTGTCTTGAGAATAGAGTTTCAGTGCATTATTTACAATAATGCGTGCTTGCTATAGGTACGTTGAAGAATGAGAAGAAAAAAAAACATTTGAGTAGTTTGGTTGTGTGCGCACAGCTAGGTCAGAATGAATACAATTTTATTTTTAAAAGAATCCTTGCGCTCCACTTCATTAAGAGGTAGGAGCCAATTTTGATACGTGGCAGATAGACTAAACTGATATCTTAATTCATTTTGGATGATTCCTTCCTAAACTTCCATTTTTCTATCCATTAAGCTACATTTTACTTCTTTGTACTTTGGATATTCCCCAACTCTCAAGACGGTACAGTTTGACAGCTCTTACAGATAAAGGCAATAGAAATTATGTTAGCTGTTACATACAATTTAGCTATTTATTTAAAAAACATAAGAATGATAATGGATTTAAGTAACAAAACTAGTAATGCTTATAAATACCCAATTACAAGTTCATGGAGTTGTACCGCTGTCAAGTACTTGCACTGTTGAGCCTTAAATTGATCCCCAAAGAGATGTACAAAGAGCCTGTGGCACCATGTGCACCAAGCAATACTGTGCACAATAAAAAATTAAAAAAAAAACCAAAACAAAACCTAAAAAGGATTATATCAACTGTTGCTGAAAACAATAAAATAGGAAATGCTGCCAGGTTAGCTAGCTTAATAAGAATTACATTTCAGACTTATTTTAGACTTTTTTGAATTCTCATTAAACTAATTTATCTTATATTTCCTTTTTTTTTTTTTTTAAATCATTAACTTACATTTGACTATTACATACAGTAAACACTTGCTTAAAAAACAAAAAAAAAAGTTATCAGCTCAACTTCCAATGCTCTTTTTAGAAGGCTTACCGCTTCTGAGATACCAGAAATCCCAGCATTAACAGCACTTGTAACAATTTCAGAGGTTGACTTTTGGTTTGAGACAGACATATGAAAAGATATGTTCTTGAGGATTCGCATCTCTAGATCTTGTAACAAGGTCTGCAAATCATTCTTGCTCACGAATTTAGACATCAGCCACTGCAGCAGCGATTCAGAGAAGTCACTGTGCTGGTCACCAAAAAACATAAGCTTGACAGATTCCTTGATCTGGGCATCTACCTGGTGAAATCCATCAATAATAGAATCTTTATAAAAAGTCATTAAAGGAAATGAAAATAGACATTTGCAGAAACAGTAAAAGGTTTTCTGAACAGTCAATGAATAGCGTTAATCTTGGTGAGGCCCCCTATACACATTATAGCTATGTTGCATGTTAATTGTGGCATAAATGGCAAGGGTGCCCCACCCGCACCCAATTTAAGGCATCATACAATGGCAAACCAGCCATAAAAATAGTCTATTTATATCAAAGTAACTGCTGGTTTGTACGGTGTCTTAAACTGAAGCTATGGCAGGTCACAGGTCAGGGTCAGCAATCTGCTGATTGTTGGCCCTAGCCCCGACCTGCAGACACTCAAGCTTTCAATCTGCTGGTACTGGGAAGGCCTGAGATCCCCCTGCACTGGCAAGTAGAAAGCTTTCAATTTGATCCCCAATCCCAAAATTGCACCTTGTGCCACACGTGACGTGGCACGAGGTGCAATTGTTGGGACTGGGCATCAGATCCCATGGTGCCTTTAAAAATGAACTTGTGCAAAGGGCTTGAGTTACCTCAGCTGGAAACCTCAGTTGGCATAGCAAACCTCTGATGGAAAAAAGGGTACATCTTGCAGCACTTGAAATACACTCTTTGAAATTGCTCTTGCAGGTGAGGGGAAAGATGGTCATCAAAGAGTCTTTAACTAAATACCCTGGTTTTGCCAATCAACCTTTTGTCTTCTACTTATGTCACCGTTATTCACGAATAGTGAACATATGATCAAGTGCTAAATTGCATTAAACTATTCATTTGTCATCACTAAAGCCATCACCTTATTTTACTCCCAGTAAATAGTTTGAGTTGTTAAAGACCATGGCAAACTTCTGAAGCTTCAAAAACAAAAGATACAATACATACAAAGACGGTCCTTTTCCACAATAAGTCAATAAACAAACCACAACTACATTATCCTCCTGAATAAGATGATACATTTATATATAAATTTATAAATGCAATCTGCTTGGCCTTAAGTTTGAAGAATTAAGTCTTTTTTAACAGAAACAAGCAGAACTTAGTTTAAAAAAAAAAACAAAAACAAAAAAACCCTGTCACAACCCAAGGGTGTGATTTTGTTTGTGCGCGCTTCGGCACTGCTAAATTATTTCCCGCCACGAGGAGCTTTCTTTGCAGGGTGCATTTCTTAGTTGCAAAGAGAAGTGCACAGTGCAAAGGAGTTCCTGCCACCCGCATGCAAATTTGTGTCCCACTATTGGCCAGTTCTAAATTATTCCCACGTGGCGGCTAGCAATTGGCTTGCTAGCCGTATAAGAGGCTTGAGCGGTTTCCGCCCAAGTTGGAGGACTCCACGACTATCAGGAGGAGGAGAACTTCACGTCTCCTGAAGATCTCTAAGCTCTGCGGAGCCTATCGGACCCAGCGTATACCTTGAGAAGGCTATAGGGGTCTGATCAACCTCTGGCCTCTCCCCGTCGCCGAACG
>NW_005842677.1:776043-790996 GCF_000455745.1 Alligator sinensis | reverse complement strand
GCTAGTGATTGGCCTGCTAGCCGTATAAGAGGCTTGAGCGGTTTCTGCCCAAGTTGGAGGACTCCACGACTATCAGGAGGAGGAGAACTTCACGTCTCCTGAAGATCTCTAAGCGCTGCGGAGCCTATCGGACCCAGCGTATACCTTGAGAAGGCTATAGGGGTCTGATCAACCTCTGGCCTCTCCCCGTCGCCGAACGATCCCTCGACAAACCCCTTCCCTGCATGCAAGTTCCACGGAGCCTAGCAAACTTCGTGTGAGTGTGTCCACAGCTCTTCTCCGAGTTGTTTTCTTCAGTTGACGCGACGGGCTCGCATGTTTAGAGCCTTCAACCGGACTGGGCTAGAGGTTTGCGTGGAAGGAAATCTTGTCCGCCTCTCTTCTTTTCGGTCTGTAACCGCAACTCAAGCAAGTTTTCCTGCCTGCACCGCGACCATCTTCGGTGTAAGTAAAATAATCTTTAATCAACCGCTAAGCGTCCGTGCCTAATTCTAGTCCGCCGGCCTGCATTCCCCGACCCGCGTGCCAGGGCTGCTGGCCACAGCCCGCCGCGAAAGCCCCCCGAGGGCCTCGGACTGCTCCCAGCCCGCACAAACCCCACAAAAATCCCTAAACATACATCTGTGCACAAAGAACTGTCTTTTCAAAAACTGTAAGCAAACACTCAGGCTAAGTAACCACAAGCATTTTTTTCTTAGAACTGTTTATTAAAAACAGAAAGATAAGTTATTATTTTAGTAGGGGGGCACCGAGATAGATTTTCTTGGTCGATACTGATAGCTGATTATTCACCAGGCATATCAGCTGATACCAATCTGATTTACAGGAGCACAGCAGGGCAGTGTGGAGAGCAGCTCCCTGCAGGTTAAGTCTGTGGAGGGGGCGCATTGAGGCCCCCACAGTGAGGGAGGGAGTGGCACGGGCTGGGAGCGCTGCCCAGCCAGGGTGGTAAGTGGTACCCCGGGGCTAGAGTGGGGAGCAGGATAGAACCACAGATGGCTTGTCCAGGGGATCAACATCCTGGCACTTAAAAACAGCAGCAGGGGCACTTGAACTAAAGCTCATAGAATGAGCTTTAGTTCAAGTGCTGCCACCATTTTTAAGTGCAAGGACACTTTTAGGAGTGGAGCCAAGCGAGGCTGAAGGCAGGCTGCCCGCTGTGGGCTTGGGGCTCTCCACTCTGCTACCTTTGCCCTAGGAGCAACACACTGACTGTGTATCCCCTGCCTGCCTGGCAGTGGGGGGGCACAACTCGCTGCCGCTACTGCTGCAGAGTGGGCAGGGAACGCGCGACCAGTGCACAGCTCCCAGGGCAAAGGCAGCAGAGTGGAGAGCCCCGAACTCACAGCAAGCAGCCTGCCTCGTGCACAAATCTCCCTACTCCCTCCCTCACCGTGGAGGCCTTGCTCTGCCCCCACCACACCCTTTCCCCTCCACAATCTTACCTGCAGGGTGTTGCTCTCCACACTGCTAGGCTGCATTCCTGGCCACACGTGGCTGTGCGCATGCATGTGGTGTCCAGGGGCCCCGGCCAGAAGGCATATTATATTTAAAATCGGTGACATTATTGGCTACCCCAGCCAAAAAAAAAAAAAACAAAAAAACCCCCAGTAGCCAATAATGTTATTTTTCCTTTTAAATCGGGGCTGATCCGATATGCAGCAGATATATCAGAGCACCTCTAAATTTAAGGTTTGTTTTTTGCTCCTAAAACTGTTTAACTCTCTTCCGAGAACAAGATTTACACATCCATATAAAATCTGAATCACAAGGAGTTGCAAAAAGGTTAAGGTGCTTAAAATTAGCCACTCAACCGATCTAACGATCAAACACAAACGTCTCAAAGTGCTAATAAATTATGTTCAGTTACAGCTTCACATCTCATTAATACCTTCCATTTTTATTTGTTAATGCTGGCTACAATGGATTTCTTGAAAGGGGTAACAAAAAGGACCAAAGCAAAACTACAGTTCAAAGACAGGCTGAGAAAAAAAAAAAATAAAAATAAGAGTTCTCCGGGTTGGACACCAAGGTTCAACAAAAAAAGAGCACACTTAAAAGGCTGATATTTCACAATTGTGAATTAACCACATACTCAGAGTCTCTTTCAATTCAATATGTAGTCAATAGCTACAGGGCTTTTTTTTTTTGCTTTTTAAAAAAAAAAAAAAAAAAAGCCTCCAACATTATAACTAGCTACTTTGAGCTGAACCTCAGGGTCAAAAGACAACTAAGTGCAGATACACGACTCATCTTTGATCGGGTGGCCACATGCTTAGTGCTACCAAAAGTTTAATTAAGGCATACACCCAATTTCTACATAAACAATATCAGTTCCCTCCTGCTGTTTCAATGTAGGGCAATGTACTGCTGCAAAAGAAGAAAGCAGAGCTATATTTATACATTAGTTAAACTGTATCAGCTGAAGTATTGATTTACAGTTGTAGTGTTCTACTGCGTTTCTAAGACTGTAAAGATAAATACTATATACACAATGCACTTTTAGTTCCATTTAAGAACAAAAAGTTCTTCTCTTAATTTGTATAAGATGTATAGTAAAATTAGACAACTAGGTAACTACTCAACTCACTATGACTAGGGTGCCTCACTATTTGCTCTAGTGACTACAGTTTTCAACACAAGTGGACAGATGCAGAAGAGTTACATTTTATTGAGATGCAAGTGTATAACTTACGTTTTCATATATGGTATCTACTTTCTCACACTGAGTCTTCAAGCCTTGCAAGTTAAACAGTTCTACTCTCATACTAGCCAACTCTTGTTCCATTTGTTTAGCTTTGGATAAGAGGTTCTCATACCGTTCATCACCCACGCTAGTATAAAAACATCATGAAATAAGAACAAAAGGTCAAAACATTTGTGCATTTAAAGTCCCCCCCCACAAATATATGACAACATAAGACATTTTTGTCTTAAGCAAAATGAAGAACTTCACTGGAAAAGCAACTGAATAGATTTTGAGGACCCTGCATATCAAGATGCTCATTTAGATTATATTTAAATCAATATCCTCTAACATTGTGACTGCACTTGGAATTTGCACACCTATAGGACGTTAGCAAAATTAAGCTGCTGATGAAATAGGACGTACATAGGCTTGAGGGATTCTGCAAGGTTTCTAGGGAATAAGAGCTAAAGCTGCCCACTTATATGAATTCCCCAGAACTTTTAGCTGTGTGTACAGTACTTTAAATGATTTAATTGCTCTCAGATTCAGTTTTCAATTCATGTGCAACAAACATGAGCTTATGTGAACTATATATGAAGGGAAAAAGAGATCCATCATAGCATTTAAAAGCTATTCCATAG
This sequence comes from Alligator sinensis, assembly GCF_000455745.1. Taxonomy (NCBI): domain Eukaryota; kingdom Metazoa; phylum Chordata; order Crocodylia; family Alligatoridae; genus Alligator; species Alligator sinensis. Next base: position 787,666 of record NW_005842677.1, on the reverse strand, counting down.
CCGATTTTTAAAAAATGTAAACAAGGTATACCTATTTCTACCACACAATCCCCACACCCCCAAAAAATATTCCCCCACCATGAGGCAAAACTCTTTTCCTTTTGTAATTCATATTTCCAGAGCAGAAATTAACGTAGTTGAAAACCAGATTTAGATGAAGATACAAGCTGACCCAACACGAAACCCTTAGAATGAGTACTTCTTAGTGCAGTTTTCTGAGCTGCTAAAAGTATAGTACCTAACCTTCAAAGACTGTTTTGAGGAAGTGTCAAAAATCCTCATGCTTTTAGGAGTTTAAGTGAAACAATACTTTCTTCAATCACACTCCTTAAAGAAATAAGGTAAAAATCGGACAGATATTGGAAATAGGCTATACAACTGTTCAGCATTCCCTCTAAGCTGTGCAGTCGTGCAGGTGAACTCATGCCGTGCTGCCAGGTGTGCCTGAGCGGCCGTGCAGCTTAGAGGGAATGCTGGGACTGTTGAATATTCCAATACAGACCTCTTGTACTAATATCTAGCTTATCTGCCAAAGCCTATTATAATAAAAGGATAACATTTAGGCTGATGAACACTTGGGCAAAACTTTACAAGCTACTGAACTGATATTCACAATGCACTGGAAAAGAACAGTTACCATTGCAGTCCAGTGAATGACTCCTACCATCACCAATCAGTGCCAGGATTCAAAATGCAACATAGTAGACATGCACAATGGTCTTACCTCACTGTTCTTGTTTTGCTTAGTTCCAGATCCTTCTGGATGCCCTGAAAGAATATGAAAAAAATATTTGGTTTCAACTTGTGTATCGTTTACTTGGAATTACTGTAATTGAGGATAATACTGCCACATGAGAAGAATGTGCGTGGGCAGCTCCATACACAATGACATGCCTAAAGCATTTAGTTTTAGATTTCAAAATTGTTGTGTTTTTGCTTAAACAGAAACATGCCCTGGCTTACTACTGATCACGGGGGAAATGCTTAACAGGGATTTTAGATGAAGTTAACCACATGGCAAATGCAGCTCAGTAGGGCTTTGTTAAAATGCACAAGTGCCCAGCTTCATGACATTATCTACTCTGCAGATATGGGTTCTAAAGTATGGGTCTCTACTTAACAGGATCTTGAGAGTCATCTTTTTTTTTTTGGGGGGGGGGGGGGGCAGGGAGTACAAGGGAAGGAAGATGCCACTGTAATGATCCCTCATAACTTAAATCAAGAAGCAGTAGCTCCAAGTAAATGTCCTTTATTACTTTTGACCTTGGAGCAAAATGCATGTCACATGAGAAACCTCCAGAGTCATCTGCTTCCCCAGTTGTCAAGGAGCAACTAAGTTCATGCCAAGCTCTACACTTGGCAACAACTCCTGATCATGGAAGAAGCCAGAGTGAAATCTCACAACTCTTAATAATATAGCACAGTAAAACAAAGAATCAGGCACACAGATCTCAACCAACAACAGATTTTGGCACAAGTCAAAAATGTGCCAATAAGCAGACCTTGTACTTAAAGGGAAATTTGTTAGTATTGGACCACACTTCTTTTACAATAGGAGGCAAATGAATTTTCATGAAAACAAAGTTCAATGACAAAAATCTGTTTAATAATTTATCTCTGTATTTTGTCAAATAAAAAATTTAGAATGGGGTTGCCTAATCACATTTCACTTTCTAGAATGGCTGAAGTACACAGTAGAAGGGAGTGTTCCCTCTTCTCCCCCAGCAAACCTAGCAGGTTAACGAGACTATGATCAGTCATTTAAAGTTTTTAAACATTTTTTTTTTTTTTTTTACATTGACAGCATTAAACAGTTTTAACTTTTTGCATCTACAGAAAAGCTTGTTTGTCAGCCCCTCATTGTAGAAAGCAGTGTCTTAAATTTTAATTGTTGGAGTGATGCAAAACAAGTGTCAGGGAAATGTAGTGAAGCAGCTTTTCTGTAATTGGCTTCAATATTTATAAACAAGCTAAGACTCCAATTCATAATTTAAAATGAAAATGTTTCAGTACCTCATATTTTGCAGAGAGTTTTCCAATATGGTCTTCCAACGTCATGATGCTCAATTTGTGTTCTTGGTATAAGGCCAGAAGGTCAGTCTTAAAAGTCAAGAAGGGGGAAAAGTATTTTATTTACTGAGCACATAAATCAGTCAAATAGCTGTTGCTATTTCTCCAGAGTAAAATGGTCTCATTCATGCAATGATCATACTAGATTTTGGAGACAAAAACCAAGAGGAAGGATTTTTAAGAGGCTTTAGCTGACCTAAGTCTAGTTGTTTTTCAGTGCCATGCTGTTCTGCTTTCAAATGAATAGTCTAAGTTAGTCCTTTGAGACAGACAGCACTGGAAAAAACAGGCAATAAATGTTAACTGTACTACTTGAGATTTTTACCACCTACTATTTTTGAGAGGCAATATCAACAATAATATCAAGTTGGATGTGGAGACAGAACCAAAACTCAAACTGGGCAGCCAACTGAATTGCATGGCTTAGTAAAAGCACTTATTTGGAAGAAAAAATAGCTAACTAGTTTGAAATGTCACACAGGATTATTAGCCTATCAAACTAAATTTCCTGTAATGTTTCTATAATTGCTACAGAAAGCAGTGATGAGATATATTTTTATAAAATCTATTTAAACATATTTTGCAAATAGCCTGTAAGATTTAGCAACTCAGTGGTACGAGAGTCTACACGAGGAGTTATTTAGGAGCACTAGGACACTTATGGAAATCCCAGCCAGAATCATCATCTAATGTTAGCAGGGATCAGGAGAGAGAAAACTGGCTGGAAGAAGTTGTCTGTTACTAGTAATCAATTAATAAATTCTGCCCCTACCAACCAAAAATTAACAATATGCTTTCACAGTCAGATAGGACCCCCCCCTCTACTAGTGAGGAAAAAGTATTAAATATGCTTGCAGAAGGCAGTCTAGTCTAGGCATTTCATCCTCAAGCAGCAAACCTTTCACTTTCTTCCAACTGTCACCTGACTGCACTTGTTTCACCTCAGCACTAGGGCTGTGCAAAGCTTTGGTCCCCGATTCAATTCGGTGGAGATTTGGCCCGATTCGGTGGCCGAATCTCCGAATCGAATCAGAGGGCCCTTTAATCTCTCCGAATTGAATCAGAACCCTCCAAATCGATTTAGAGATTTGGACATAGAGACAGCGTTAAATGTTTTTTCTACATACCTCTAGGCAGCAGGGGCTCGTGAGTGCTGCGATGCTGGGGCACATGGAGAGTCCCACAAAAGCACAGGGGGCTCCCCAGTGCACTCAGCAGCAAACCCAGAAGTGGACCAGATGCACTTCCAGTCTACTTTTGGGTCTGCAGGGGAGCGCGCTAGGGAACCACACCTCCCAGCTGGGTGATGGGTGCCTCCTGGGTCTGGGTAGGGGGCACCCAGGGTCCCCCAGCATGCTCCCTGGCAGACTTGGAAGCGGGCCAGAAATACTTCCAGTCCATTTCTAGGTTCACCGCCAGGCACGTGGAGGGCCCCCACTCCTCACTCCTGTGGGACGCTCCATCCATCCCAGCATCGCAGTGATCATGAGCCATGCCTGCTACCTCAAGGTACGTAGAAAAAAAAAAACTTTTAAAAGCTGTGTCTATGTCTGAATTGCCGGTTCTCTGAATCGGCACTGAATATTCAGATTTGGATTCGGCCTAGTTGAATCCAAAACAGCGATCCGAATCAACAAATCAAATCACTGTCCCTGATTCGGGCTGAATCCAAATCGAATAGGGCCCGCTTCGCACACCCCTACTCAGCACCTCACTTACTGTATGTTCCATTTCTCCCCCCTTTCCTAGCCCTTCAGCTCACATCTACATCCCTCTTATTATGGATTACCAAAGCTATTTATGTTACAGAAGTTACATTGTAATAGTGCAAGTTAGGCAGGGAAAGTGCCTTGTTTCTTGCCCCTTCATTATACGCTTAGACTTCAGATAAGCAGCTTTCAAGAAAATGCAGAGCAGATCACTGTTCTGGGCTATCAGTCACTATTATTTCTTAAACTGACATTAAGATAGAGTTGAAAGTTAGCTTCAGTTTCCAGACGGTTTGTATGAGAGAGGTCTCTGTCACCATCAACTCAGCTGGGTTAACTGAATGCAAGGGGATGTGTTGAACTTGCAAAAGGTAACAAATAAAAATGTTACATACTGTGGTGCTGATGTAGAACTTCACAAGCAAGCAAGCAAACATACAAGCTATTTCACACTTAAGCTATTTTCTAGTCTCAAAATTCTCTATTACTCCTAGTATGGAACAGGATGCAAAGAAAATGACATGATTTAAATAAAAGTTTAGTATACTAATCAAATAGCATCAGAAAGAGTCACAAAAATTACTATATCTTTACCATTGAGTGTGCTGTTTCTTCAGATTTAGTTTCTTTAAGATGTTGGCCCATTACATTTTTTATTAGTGTTAACATTTCACTTTTGTCATTCATCAGGGCAACCTGATCCTGAAGCTTCTGGAGCAACAGCATCACTTTACCATATTCTTCATCATGATGATGACATCTGTCAGACATTAAGGCAATCTGTTTTTCCAACTCTTTCATGCGGCTAGAATCAAAGTTAATGGAATCCTAGAAAGTAAAAAAGTTAAAATATGCATTTACTTTGCTTTCTTTTTGATTACAGATTAGTTACTGAAAAAAAACCATCCAGCAGCCTGGAGTTCAGAGGCCCTTTATATGGTTTACCTCTGGAGGCCGAACTGAGTGAAAAGAATCAGGCCTTGGTTTCAGGATGTATACAGACTCATCTACACTTTGTGGTTTACTTATGCTTGTCCAATTGAATGCAGGCAGTAACGAAAGGAAGCCTTCAAACCCCCAGTACAATAAACCTTAGGCAAAAAAGAGAAGGCAAAAAAAGTTACATGTAGTCACAATTTTTAATTAAACATTTTGGGGGGGGGGGGGGGGGGGGGGGGGGGGTGTCAGCTTTCCCAAACCACCCGTTCAGAATGGTTGAAAAGTTTTAGTAACTTTTTTTTTTAAAATGACTTGTTTAACAACATTCAGACTCAGGTAGAAATCTGGAATATAATATTTCAGCCCAAACATTAAGTTTGGCAAATAGGATATTAAAATGGTAAGTACTGAATATCCCTAATTCTAAGTAGTCACTATTGGCACTGTCTGGGAAATACAGCCAACACTTTTTTTTTTTTCCTTCTCTCAACAAGAAAGCCGACAGCGTACTGGGCTGTACTAACAGGAGGATTGTCACCTGCAGGTCAAGGGAAGTGATTCTTCCACTCTATTCAACATTGATGAGGCCTCACTTGCAGTGCTGTGTCCTGTTTTGGGCCTCATACTTCAAGAAGTACGTGGACAGTTTGGACAGAGTTTGGCACACGACAAAAAAAGATTAAAGGAACTGGGAGGCAAGACTGAAGAAGAAAGGCTAAAAGAATAAGGTTATTTAAATCTAGAGAAGAGAAGACTGAAGGGATTTGATAATGTTCTTCAAATACCCGAAGGACGATTATAGACAGGAGGGAGATGGGCTTTTCTCTGTGGCCGTAGGGGATATAACTAAGGGCAATGGCCTCAAGCTGCAGAAGGGGAAATTTAGACTGGAAATTAGGAGGAACTTTTTGACTAGGTGGGTGGTTAAGGTACCTAACTGCCTAGAACAACTGTGGAAACTTTATCCTTGGAAGTTTTCAAGAGCAGGTTGGGCAGACACTTGGCTGGGATGGTCTAGTTGGGGACAATTCTGCCTTGAGCAGGGGGTGGACTAGAGGACCTTATGAGGTCCCTTCCAGCCCTACTTTCTCATCACCCAAATATAACCATAGGGGCCAACCTTTTTGGCAGCTGTTCCAAAAGACACCACTGCACCCTGCCCATATGCCACCAATTCACTTCCCCAATCTGAACTGCTGCTTGCCCCGTCACTGTGCTGCTGCCTCTTCTCTCCCCATGCTGCTGCGTGCTACACACACAGGCTGCCTGTGCCACTTGTTGCACCCATGCCACAGGTTGGCCAGCCCTGGTCTGTAACAATGCAATCAGAACTATTCAAATCAGTCATCACCATGTAGCATATGGGAAGTCTTAATAGGATGAATGTCTTGTAGATTTTGAGGGCAAATGGAAGTAAAATTACCTCCTTAAAACAAAGGATATTCTTTTCATAAGGAAAACACATTGACAGTGAAAAAATTGTCAAACAAAAATTCAGTCTCTTGTGCTGTAAATGACATCTCTTTCATAAAAAACAAGTCAATCTAAAATGCTGTTTTGATACCTTTGTAATAAGCACATACCAGCTTGAAAAAGAAACTAAACAATTCACATACCCAGGAGCAACAGCAGTGGGATGAGAAACAGTAACAGCTTATAAATTTTTGGAAGGCATCTGAAAAGACATGTGTCAGAATTTAACTTTACAGGAAATATAGAATGGGTCTACCATATTTAATATTGTATTGTAACAGACAGGATATTACTGAAGTTCATCCGAATCTCAAATTCATCTATAAATATTTTAGACTCAATTCTGTTCTGATCAATCAGCAAATGATGTACCTCTTAAAACTTCTTTTACTTCCTAGTGAGCAGTGAAGTTTGCTGCAATTTAGTACATCGGTCTCACATTTATAATGAGAAGAATGGCCAGTTAATCAACCAATGTTACCAAAATAGAAGTTATTAATGTACAGATGAAACTCCAAATCATGAAGTATAAATCTCAGTTTCCTGTATTTATGCTATGCATCTTGTAAAACAGATTCACGTTTTACATTAGAGAAAAATAATTTTTAAATATTTTTGGCTCAAGATACTAAATTCTATTTAAAAATTATGATCATTAAAAGAAAGAAGTTTACAAACCTTGTAAGAAGAAACACATTGAACAAAGAAATCAAAGTAACAAGTTGATACCATCCAGTTCCAAGCCACCAGAAAGCTCCAGAAGCTGCCTTACCTATCAGAAAAAGGACATTCGATTAACAAAAAGTCACTTGCTCCAGAATATGCTAAGAGAGACCAAGCAGAAGCACATGCAAATGCTGTAGAAAATGCTCTGTATGGCAAACAGACTGTTGAGGTAGATGGATATAGGAGAAAGAACTCATGCAAATCATTTCCATCCAAAACAAAACACAGCCAAAATAGCAATATCATCAGATATTCAGCAAACAGCCATGAAGCAAGATGAAATGCTTGTTTGTTAAAAACTAGAATTTTCATGAGGATAGAAAGTAAATCTTTGCAAACGAGTGACACCTTTCAGCTCAAAATCTCCATGCGTTTTGAAGAGACGTTTAAGCATTAATTTTTCTGATAAAGGGTATTGTGTCTATGGGAGTTTAAGCAAGTTTTGCAAACCAATAGGGAGTGGTAACTGGCAAAGCAGGTACTTAGGCCATTCCCCGCCCCCACATCTCAAGCCCTGGGAGTGTGGTCTAACCATTAGTGCCCCCCAAATGAAGAAGCCTAATAAAATGATCTATTCAGTCTGTGAACACAAGTTTACCTTAGTTCTGAACACATTTAGACTGTACAAAACAGAAAGCAAGCATAAGAAGTGCAGCACAAACAGCCAAATCTATCAGCCACATAATAACATACTGTAGATTTCTAGCATGCCAATCAAGGCACAGAACATGCAAAATGTACACAGATTATTAGGAAAATAACCTGGAGAAACAATGGCCAGCCATAGTAGTGCTAACACCTTCCGAGATACAAGCCATCCTGTTGTTCCCACTGTTCGCAATGCTCGTAGCACAAAGTAACCTAGTATATAACAAACGAACCGGTATATGACATACATGCAGACATCCTGAACTAGTGTTTGCAAAAATGCATTAGAGAAGCTATTCTTTAGTGTCTGAAATGTTATGGAAGTAGTTTATATATATAAATAAAAGAAGAGTGCCATACATCCCACTCAGACATAATGGACACCTATACACGCGCCTGATGCCTGCTCCGACACATTCTAACTAGAATATGTTGGAGCAGACTCGATTAATAGAGTCTGCTGGAGCGTACTAATTAGCATACTCCAGCAACTCCATCATCAAGTGTATTGAGTGTCCCTGGGCTTCAACATGGCAGCAAGAGCACTTTAAAGCTTGTCAAATGAGCTTTACTTCAAGCCCCCCCACTGCCATTTTGAAGTGTGGGATGCTGAATACACAAGACACTGCAGGCACTTTAATTAGAGCTGCTCTAATTAAAGTGCCCCTCTCTCACCCCATGTAAAGATGCATAATGTTTAGATTAAGGGATGCCACGGACATTACAGCCCAATATTTAGCGAAATCGAGTAGCTGACTGAAGTGTGTCACACAACTATGTCTCTCAGCTGCTTGAACAGTGCTGACAGCAAATACAGTTTTGAAGATTTTTGATGTCTATGTCCATTCAAGTAACAGAAGTCCTCTCACAGGACAATTTATCATCTATACAAACCTCTTGTAAAAACTGGCTCTCTAAAAACAGAAAAGGTAAGAGGTAAAAGAGTTTATTCAAATAAAATATTATGTATGCTAGTATCCCACTGTCCTACTTTTGCTTTAAAAAGTCAGCTTTCCAGAACACTTTCCGGAACTGCAGTGACAAATTTAACTTTTTAAGATGCATATTGTATAATAATTACCATACCTTCCTTTTATAGTGTGATTGTACCATAGGTAAACGGAAGATTCTCTCTGCCAAGCTAGTTCCTAGAAGCCAATTTAATATTACACCAAACACCACAAAGAATACAATGCTATTTAACTATTCTTGTATGGCCTAAGTCAGTCTATTCTACGTTGATAGTTACAGTTAAGCTAAAAATGCAAAGCAGTATGAGTGATTAACATTTGTGAGGTTGTGATGGAAAATAAAAGAAAAAGAAAAAAAGGTGCAAGTCAACCTGCATAAGAAAAGGTGTGCCAAATGGTCCTTGCTACCCTTTTAGACCTTGAGGATTGCATGTGGACTGTTGTGTATGTTTCAAGATGTTTCTTCCCCTTACAGTCATCACCTGTTGGTTGTGGTAACAGTCAATTAATGTGACAAGTTAATCAATAAAAATTACTAACAAGACAGATGTGTGCCAGTTAGGTCACAATATCACTTTCTAAAACCAAAAACTAAAGGTAACAAGTAAAACTAAGAAGGCATACATATAACGTGCTTCTGTTACATTACAGAAATATATTCATTGCACACATACAGTTGTATATCATGTCTACGTTGGACACAAAACAATTATTCAGCTTCCACAGAGCTAAGGAGTAGCTATGTAGCATCTAGAAGTCATAATGACATCCAACCCAGGCTAAAAGGTAGCATATAAAATGCCACACTTACACAAGGCCGGCAAGGCTCTTTGAGTAGATGTGATATCTTTTATTAGACCAACTGAGTAGTTGGAAAAGAGTTCTTAGCAAGCTTTCGGGTGCAATCACCCCTCTTCAGGCATAGGAAGTCTCTGCTGTTCTGAGATTCCAAGAAACAGAAGTTTCCTTGGAGTCTCAGACTGGCAGAGACACTCTATGCCTGAAGAAGGGTAACTGTGCCCGAAAGCTTGCTAAGAACTCTTTTTCAACTACTCAGTTGGTCTAATAAAAGATATCACATCTACTCAAAGAGCCTTGCCTGCCTATGTCCTTGGACCAACATGGTTACAACCAAAAACCCAGCAACACTTACACAAAGATTCCCCATTTATACCAAGATGGCCATCTTCTCTGAGAAACTCTTTTACATTCATACTTCCACAGTAGTTTGAGTGAGCTGAAAGAACACAGAAAGAACACAGCAATTTAACACTCTGGGAATCTACAACTTTCCAAACAGCTAGATTAGCAAGCAAATTAACCCGTCTCGACTGTTTATGAAATTACACCACCTACCAGACACCTTAAAGATGGTACTTGTATGACTACCTACAAAGGTCTGAGCAAAAACCACGAGGGTTTTTTTCTCCCTCTCTCAAGCTTTCCTGCATATTTTACCTTACTTCTATTAACAAAAGCTAGTTTGTGTTTGTTTTATAATTTAGCTTGAGTCTTCTTAGAGAAGATGGTTGGGTATTTGGCCCCTCTCTCAAAAGCTGTCTGACTGTTGTTGGACACTAGTGTGGCACCCAAATAACTGAAATAGCCTACAATCAACTGCAGCCAGTCAACACAAGTTGCTTTCACATTTGTTTTAACTGCAAAGTCCCATAGCATTTTCCAAGGAATCTGATGCAATAACATCTGATCTGAATTTCTAATTTGAGAGACTCAAGTAGCAGAACAATCTCAAATCAGACCAATTAGTCTATCCCAGCGGCGGGCAAAATGTGGCCAGGGGCCGGATGCAGCTCGCCAGGCCATTCGATCTGGCCCGCGGGGCCCCTAAAACATTTAGAAAATTAATATTAATCTGCCCTTGGCTGCCTGTCATGTGGCCCTCGATGGCTTGCCAAAAACTCAGTAAGCGGCCCTCTGCCCAAAATAAATTGCCCACCTCTGGTCTATCCAGTTTTTCATAACACATACTATGGACAATGAAGAACTAGTTCAGACCTCACAAGCAGCAGGTGAAACTTGGATTACAAGAAAATGAGCGGAAGTAATATAAAAATAACACTAAAATATTTAATACAAATCCTGCTACTTTCCCTGTACAAAGAAAGCTGCAGCAACAGATCCTAAATACCCTCTCATGACTTTAATTTCCAAGTCAAGCGTCATACAACTTACTCTGTATTACTGGAGGTTCTGGAGTACATAAAGATGACCAGAATAAACCTTGCCAATACTGGCAAACCATAAAAAGGATGAAAGCACCACACCAAAACCTTACCAAAGGAGTGAGAGGATGTGGAACATCCCCTTTAGCCGATCTTGATATATCGGAGGAACAACACTGCTGTTACTTTCTCACTTGGCAGGTTATGTTTAACATTTTGGTTATAAGATAAGCAATATTCACCACAAGACCAAACACCAGAATGGCCTACACAAAGGGTTAACCTATGGGTTTGTAGAGAGAACCAAAGAGAGCTTTAGGACCATGAAAAGCAAGAATGGAGGTAGGTAAAAAGTGTAAGCATGAAAATACTGACTGTTATGACTTGCAGAACTATAAAATTTAACGTGCACTGTTTTGTATATAATACCTTCTCCATTTAAACATTCCTGCATGAAGTTTCCTGGGGGGGAGGGGGAAGGGAAGGCAGGGGGACACAGAATGACCACACCATTATCACCACTAACCTGGATATTAATACCTCCAAAAGACAAGATGCAAAGATAACAAATAAACAAAAACAGAGAAAAGAAACCAACCATTTTACTAAAGACACCGTGCCACAACAGATGAATAGTGAAAAGCCAGAAAAGAACAGCGAGTACTGAGCTTTTCCTCGAGGTGGTAGTGCTTTTGGTGGAGACAGAAAAACAACTGAAAAGGTACCTTTAAATTCATAACCCAGCTTCAACAGAACCATTTGAAATAGTTGCACTAACAGTGATGCAAAAGAGGTTGCAGCGTATTTGACCAATTGTAGAATCTTAATCATGTAGAAAAAGGTGCCTCCTATTAAAAAAGTGTGGATTAAAAAATAAGTTGTATTAAAAAGTAATACAAAGTTA
>NW_005842677.1:758397-776012 GCF_000455745.1 Alligator sinensis | reverse complement strand
ACATATGCATGATAATGACAAATGAAATACCAACAGAGTAGTGGAAACAGAAGGAAGAGGTGGATAAAAGTTTAGTTACTTAACCAGGAATATGAATGGTAAGTGAAACAAAGGATTAGCAACGCTGCTAACAGATTTCATTTATCTATGGTTAGTTTTGGCTAGGGAAACAAAAAGGACACTTCAACAATGCCAGCAAATCTAAGCTGCAGCTAGAAGACCAATTTTAGAGGGTAGAAAAATAGCTCAAACCACAGTCTATTTATCTGAGAAATACCATTAATAATTTAAAGGAAACTGGCTTTTTGCCACCGTTTACAGTGCAACTTTTCCAAAATTCAGCAATTCTTAGTATTATGAAACCAGGGATAGTGAACATCTAAAAATCCCAGCTCGAGTAAGAAAGGGCTTAAGGCAGGGATGGGCAAAATACTGCTGGCCACTGCCAGCTGGACTGGAGCTAGACCGTCCTCAGTGGTGGCAAATGACAGAACAAGGAGCAATGGTTTCAATTTGCAGCAAGGGAAGTTTAGGTTCGATATTAGGAAGAGTTTTCTCACTAGGAGGGTAGTAAGACACTGGAACAGGTTACCCAGAGAAGTGGTGGAATCGCCATCCTCGGAGGTTTTTAAGACCCAGCTAGACAAAACCTTGGCTGGGGTGATGTAGTTGGGGATGGTCCTGCCTTGAGCAGATGACCTCCTGAAATCCCTCCAAACCCTAATTTTCTATGATTCTATGCTGGGTGCCTGAGGAGGGAGGGCTGTGCCCCATGCCACTCCGCTCCAGCCACTCCCCCCTGCCCCTCCCAGCTTCCTGTTAGTGCTGCAGCTACACAGTCCTGGCACCACAGCTGCCGGTCCCATATGGGACAGGGTGTAATGAAGCATGCCAAGTAGCCATCCTGCCCGCTGTGATGAGCTGCTGATGCCACTAGGTGGCAGAGGTGAGTCTGTGCCAGGTGCAGAGGGGACTCAGCTTTGGGCAGTCACCCCTGACTTCCCTAGTGTGGCACAGAGGTAGTGGCAGGATAGGACAACTACTCCATGTGCTGCATCATGCCCATCTTGTGTGGGCCCAGTTGCTGGCAGCCATGGTGTCAGGACTACACAGCGCCAACAGGAAACTGGGCAGGCAGGGGGAGGAAATGGGTGTGATGAGGCAGGAGTCCATGTGCTGCATGGCCTGGCCCTGGCTGCAGCTGAGCAGAGTGGAGGGGGGCATAGCCCTCCTCCCTCAGGCTCCTGGAGGTGGCTGGCAGGCCCAATAGGATCAATTTGCATCTTCCTGCCCCACCCCCAGGCCTCAACAGCTCACAAAAAATCATTTAGTGGCCCTCCAACCCACCCCTGGCTTAAGATGAATTCTTGCTCAGGAATGTGGAAGAAAGTTTCTCTCCTCTCCACTCATTGCATGGCAAGTGGAAGAAATCAAATATAAGTTTCTCCAGCATCAAGATAGCTGTTATCATGAACGACGTGCGCCCCCAGCGGCTGGTGGGGGGGGCATGGCAACGCTAGTGGTGGCATGAGCGCAGCAGCGGTAAGCTTCCACAGACACTGCCAGCACTGTTGGGGGGGGGAAATGTGGTGTCAGCAACAACCCGTAGACATCGCTGGCAGTTTTGGTGGCAGCCAGCGGCGATTGCTGACTGCCCACAGACATTGCTGGAAGTGTCAGGGGGGTGGGGTTGAGAGGAGTGGCGAGCAGCGACTGCCCGTAGGCTGCCTTAGTGTTGAGAGTGCCTTTTTGTAGGGGGTGCACCACCACGCTCAGGAGGTGCACATGCACCTGCATGCACCCCTATGCATCACCACTGGCTGTTATAAACTTCTCCCCTGTATCTTTCCCTCCATGTCAGAACATGCAAAGTAGAACCACCAGTACAACACTGTAGCATTTTGAAGTTTTAACTTAGAGACTTCTAAGAAAGTACTAGAAGTGTGTACTAGAAGGGATTCTCATAAGTCTCCTGTGTGAATATGAGAGAGAGACATTAGAAACTGGTATTTCTATACTGCAATACCAAATTAAAATATTCGACAGAACCCTCATCTGTACCTACATATGGCAAGAGACATGCATCTGAGAACTTAGTCTCAATAGTTGCACTTTACCACGTACTGATCTTCCCCAAGACTCTCAGAAATCGATTTGTTACTAATCAAGATTTGCTCCAACTAGAGGCATACTTCAGTCCAGAAAAAGAAGCAATCCGATTAACTGCCTGCAATCACTAGTATGTAAAATCGAGGCCAGAGGAGAACAAGGAGTTCCAGGGAATACTTAATGAGACTGCCACTGACAAAAAAAACCCCAAAAAAGGCAAGACACAGGGAAGGTAAAGAAAGAAGAGGGCTCAAAACATTGAAGAAGAAACAAAAGCAAGAGGAGTGGAAAAGCAGAACCCCCTAATGGTCATCCTGTCTTGAAAATAAACTCCAGGATATACACTTCAGAGGGAGACTGCTGGGAGCCAGTCTTACACTTTGGATCTGAGGGAGGACCCTAATTCTGTAAACAGATCTGAGGACAAGGATGTAACCTATAGAACAAGGCAAGGCGGGGAAAAAAAGTATGAAAGGAAGGAAAAACAAACAATGGGAAGGGAATATTCAAAGTTTTTTGTATTGTAAGTGCCACAATCTCTACAAAAAAAGTAAAGAAAAAAGCTGTGGGTTGATTACATGGTACACTAGAGAGGAATTTGAATACGAGAGACCAACGCTCACTGTTCTAATGAAGTGCTAATTTACTACTAAAACCAGCACTAGCCACACCAGCACAAAATGGTTTTCTATTTGAGAACGTGAACTAATTTTGATGTGGCACATTTAAATTCCTGTAACTGTATGGAAAAATTCACACTGTCAATTTGTTGTGCAATCAGAGGTCAACTCTTATAAAGTTTAGTCTCACTGAACAAACCATCATAGGATAAAAGGCCAACTGGCATTTAAGGATTTACTGGTTTTAAAAAAATAAAATCACAATGAACAGAAAGGAAGATTACTTACCAGACTTGTGTTTTTGGCTCCTATCCCTGGAGTAAATTCTTGAAGAAGGCATGTGAGAAGTAGAGTATGCTGTGAGGACCTCTTTCCGTTCAGAAAGCATACTGCAATCATTGCAGGTGTAGCCATTGATTACGGTAGTCTGCGTTTCTACTGTTGCTAGATCACCATTTCCCTGAATCACTGTTGTGTCCCCACCTGATGTATCAAAAAAGGGATGATAGTCAATCTATTCATTGCAATTTACTTTTCATGTTGTAGCCATTAATAGAAGGGGTGAAAAAAGTGCAAGGGCTGTGCAGTTACCTTTAGGATCACCATCATCATCAAGACCTAAATAAAAAATAAAAAAATAAAAGAATATATATATATATTTGCTCCCGAGTACAGACTCTTGCAAGGTAAATCAGCTACTATTAGAGTTGAAGTGTAGTTAAACAATTTTTTCTGCTATTCCTAGAACCACAAAAGGCAGCTTTATTGGGACCACAATACTATAGTTATTGCCCGTTGTGGTGGATTTCAGTATATTCAGATCTTTTATATATACTGACCACCTCATTCCATTATTTTTTCCTCCTACAAATAAGCTACATAACACCATCTCTCAACTCCCATGTGACCACTAAGGCAGCCAGATAATTGGTAAGTGATGCTGTTTCTGTTGCTTAGTAACCACTTTTTGCTACTGCTGCAAGTCAGACTATAACAGTAAGATCCAGTTAACAGATATCATCAAATTTAGCACATAATACTCTGCTAAAAATTAGAATACATTTCTTCAAATTAAAGGGCTATGGGCAAGTCACAGATATACCAATTAGAAACAAGCAGGATGGAACTGGAAAGCATGACAAGTGTCACATGGCTTTCTCTTTATCTAACTGCTTTATCTAAGTAGTGCTTTGCTTTAGGGAGCTTTAGGTTTAAGGGGGGGGGAAATCATCCAATTAAGTATGAAAAGAAGTAAAAAAACAAATCTTCTGCAAAAACGTACATGTTCCCATTTCTTCTTTTGAGGGAATTTAAGATGCAACTAACTTGAAACCTTTAGAGTAACCAAAATATCCAACACAATATTTATACATCAATCAACATTTTGAACCTTATATATTCCATTCTTATCTGGGAAGTTACACTAATTATTATTTGGGTAACAACATTCAATTAAAGAAAACAAAACAAAAACTTATTATCATTTCCACAATCTGATAGCATCTATATTTAGTAACGAGGAGCCTCTTCTGAAGGAAAAAAACCGCTCTTAAAAGACATCTGCATTACTTCTTCCCATGAGGCACCCAAAAAACCCCAACAACCCCCCCCAACTCCTAGATCATTATAGGATCTTTTTCTCTTACCCTCTCAGTTGCTACTGCAGGCTGCCTGTCCGTTTAACAAAACCAAAGGCCCAGGAATCTAACCTGGGTCCTTAAGAAGTGTCAAGTATTGCTTGGACAGCCACGTCCCTGCAATAGTAAAATTCAGCCAAATTCTTGACCACAGCTTACTGTTTTAATGGAACAAAGCTTCCACCATCTTCTCTCCCCCAACATGTCTAGGCTTGGAACAAAAATCCTTGTTCTCAGAGGTTAGTATTAGACACGCACACATAATTTATTATCCATTGCAACAGTCAGATCTTACATAATATAATTATTGAACTACAGTAAAAACTGTGTTAACCGTGTCTGGCCAAAAACCCCTGCCTCAGGTAACAAGCATTTTTAGATTACTGGCACCCCCCATTCCTTACTCATGCTGGATAACAGAGCTTTTACTGTAATTGTTCACCTGGCCAGTTTTAAATAATCCTATCTTCTGCAAACTATTACATCCTGTTATTTCACTAACATGTGAACATGCATACAATAACTGTTTTGTTTATAGCTGGACACATTTCACATATGCTTAGTGGTTCATACATAAAAATGGTACTTTGTACTTTGGTTTTGTAAAGAAGTACATTCATGAGAACATAAAGCACCAAAATTAGGAAGGCTGTTCTTTTACTGTACTTCACTATTTCAAGTTCACAAGAACTGCATTCAGTAACAACAGAAAATGAAATAAGCACACAAAAGATATGGTGCAGTACATAATAAAATACATTCTTGCTTGGCACACTGCTGCATAGACAGACATGTTTTGATGTTAAAATATGTTATTCCTAGGTTACATGTCCGCTGGCAAAAATTGGACTTTACAATTAAGTACTAAGTGGTGGTGATGTATACCAAAAGGTCATGTGCCTTGTTAGCAAGCAAGCAAGCATCTAACAAAAAAAAAAGTGTTAAAAGGAAACAGACAGATGCACATACCTCCCCAAGCTCTTTAAACCCTTAAAAGGTACCATATTTTCTCACATACAACTGATCTCAGACTGTACCTTGCTTTTGAAAGGTGAAATACATAAAAACGCAGATGCTTCCAGAGTTATGGCTGCATAGAGCAGAAACAGGACCAAATTTTCAGCTGACTTGCCCTCCATTTCCTGATTAACTAAAGTTGAAACCCTACCCTGCTGCTGAGGACTGATTTTCTTGGGGGTAATCTATGATTTAAAAAAAGAGCTAAAGAGTCCCTAGGGCTGTGAAAGGAAAGACCAACAGCAACTAGAAGACAGCAAAACTGGTTTACGAAAGGTTAGCTAGATTACTGGAAAATGAAGACCATTAAAGAAGGAGAAATGATTGTTCCTTACTCCACAAATATTAACAATGAACCACTAAGTCAACTGACTCCATCACTTGCCTTAATGTCACAGCTGCACTGTGTAGCAGGAATCAAAGCTTCTATCCCATGCAGAAAATCAACTTTCCTACTTAATACATTCACACCAATTCTTTTTTTTTTTCCTTGTTTGTTTGGGGTTTTTTTTTTTGGGGGGGGGGGAAGGTACATGTTGTACATGAGAAAATATGGTAGTTTTCACATGAGTTTGATTCATGTACAGTAGCATTCACTACTCACCCCAAAAATGGTCAAGCTCTGTCTGCTCCCGAATCAGAGATTCATCCAATACAGTGGACAGTGTAGATGTATCACTGATGTGGCTGTTGAAGCTACTTTGGCTAAAAGCAGAAGAGCTGGATAGATTTTTTCTTGGAGTATGTTTTGCACTGCCTGATTGTTTGCTCATACTTTTGCACTGCTTTACTGTTCTAAAGAAGAAAGGCAAACCATGAAGAAAAGCTATATATAACACCAAGATGTGTAGAGTGCTGTTTTTAATATTTGCATTATTTTAAAGATGTACTTCACACTCATGAGAAGACAGCACCAAAAAACCCAAGATTTTTACACTTAAATTATTCACACAAGCTGAAAGTTTTGTCTGTCATTCCCAACTTAACTCTTCAGCATGTACACAAGTACGTATACTGACATTTTACTCTGAATTACCCATTAAAACATTGTATAATTAGGCATTTCTTCATATACCCTAAAGTGACATGTCTATCAAATGGGCAATTCTAAAATAGAGAGCTTTATTTTATCTTGTGACATGCTGCAAATTGCAAACAGATCTATATGCTTTGATACCTTAAGTTTCATTTTGGATCTTACCCGAGAAAGACTTAATCACCTGCTACATTTCATGCGTTATAACCAGAACCACTAACCAAATCAAAAAGCAATCCCAGTAAAAAGTTAAGGGGGCTACTCACAGTGCCTACAGATAAACAGGTAAATATTTTCTAGCTCAGGGTAAAGTTATCTATAATAATGTGAAATTCAATCTGCTTTTATAAGCTGTATCCAAAATACAGCCAGTTGTCTTACTGGGAAAAAAAGTTAATGGCAAGTATTTCTAAAATTTATTAGAATCATTGATGCAACTGAGTGGATGAAGAGCACACTTGGCAATGTTCAGCCTTAGTCTCAAGGTGGTAAAATTGATATTTAGTTCTCCTTCTGTTGAAAATTACATTTAATACCAAAAAAGAAATGAAAACAATCTTCTCTTTCATTTATTTCTTTTTGTCCAAAATTCAGGAAAGAAATTATCTTTGCACGTTTCTCAGCCTTGTGTAATCCGAGTTCTTTAGTTCAGTTTTTACTACAGTAGTTCAAATATGACTGCTTGATATCTATTTCATTGTAAAAAGGGGAAGTTCTTAAAAATAGCTGCAGGTATTGGAAAAAGATTAAATTGGCAAACCTAGAATCTGACTAGCAGATAAACTAAATTAAAAAAAAAAAAAAAAAAAGAATGCTTACTTAGATAATTGTTCTGTAAAAGACATGTTTCCAGAATAGGAGTTGTTGTAGATGCCATCAGTTTGAACATCATCCGCTTTATTGTATCCTGCAGTGATCAGACGTAAACTGCGTCTTGACATTCTTGGAGAATCAAATACTGGATCCAATTTATGTTCAGTCTCAAAATCCAGAGCAGTTGAAGAGTAACTTGAACTACAATAAGAGTTAAACCTGTAAGCTGGCAGATTAAAGGCTCAAGAAGGGTTCTAAAAAACTCCACAAATCAGGTTTAAGATTTTAAACAGATAATTTATCTTTACAATGGCTCTGATCCCAGTTGGAGGACTCCACAAGCCCTCTGCTCACTTCGAGAAATATTTCAGTATTTTCAGTGGTGACCTTTTCAGAGTCAGGGCACCCCTCTACCACTTTTTTGAATGTGGCCACTTCCCTGGTTGAGAGCCATTGTTGGTACTGCCTCAGTTTACCTCAGTACTGTACATCTGAAGTGCTTGTTAGTGCTGGAAGGTCAAACTTCCCTGCACACCTGCTGCATAGCCAACCTGGGAAGGGCTGTGGCATGTGGACTCACTCAATTTGCATTAGGGCTTCTAATAACCCTAAACCAGTTGGCCTGGGCTGTAGCCCTTCCCAGTCTGCTTCCCTTGCCTTACCTCCAACACATTCTTCCTGGAAAGAGACATAAGGGTGGAACTGTCCCACGTGCCTTTGTCTGCTTTACGGTTATCTGAGAGCTCTCACCTAGCAGAAGTGTGCATGTGTCACAACCCTGCAGGCAGTGCAGTTTTACCTGGCGACTGCCACTGCAGCAGCATCTGAACTTTGCACTCAGAGTCCTGTAGCACCTCAGAGTGCTGTTTCACCCCAAATGAGAACCACTAGTCTATATAGCTCCTACTGTAGGACAGGGGTTCTAATTAGTTACAAAAACAAAACTGAAGGACATACTTTTGTAGAGAGGATATAGATAAATATTTCTTGTGGGTATATACCAAGAGGAAACATCTCTGCAAACTTTTCTGACACCATACAAGTAATTAAGACCAGTATTTCCAAGCTTTATATTGCTGCTTCAGGAAGTATGGCTCCATAAAAAGAATTTGTCATCATTTACACAGAAAGTATCCTTTTAACAACATACTTTTGTAGAGAGGATATAGATAAATATTTCTTGTGGGTATATACCAAGAGGAAACATCTCTGCAAACTTTTCTGACACCATACAAGTAATTAAGACCAGTATTTCCAAGCTTTATATTGCTGCTTCAGGAAGTATGGCTCCATAAAAAGAATTTATGTCATCATTTACACAGAAAGTATTCTTTTAACAAGATAATCAAGTTCACTGTAAGCAAGTATAAAAACTAATGAGAGACAGTGATTTAGAAAACAGCCATTGCATTAAAGCTAGAGCAGGAATTCTGTTCCATCACTTTCTCAGTCTCAGACATTCACAGTCCCAGCCCAAATTGTGTCATGCTTGGTTTCAACCCAAAAGGTGATTCTTCTTCCCTTTGCAGTATTAAAATTCATCATGGCATTTTTTACAAGGGGAAGGGGCAGGGGGGAGAGGAATAAAGCAATTAACTGTTCAAATTTTAAGCCAAGATAGTAAAATATTTTTTGGCCTAACTCAAAGACTGCACAGAAGTAAAGATTCATATGCCAGACAAGTTTTCATTTTTGTTATCTGAAATGATCCTTCCCCGTTTTGGTCAAATATCTGTAATAATTTGTTTACTTAAGAGCCCTACCAGTTTAACAAAACATGTTTCAATTTAAAAACACTTTAGGTAAATGGGTGCAAAAGGCTGTAGATGCTGTTATTTTGATGTACTGTACATCCTTAGAAACAGGCTTAGCCCAAACCACCATAAGAAAATCTACAGCCTTTTGTGCCCGTGTAACTGAATCTACCCAATTCAACTGGTACAGGTCTGACCGTAGACAGGGACAAGTTCTTTCCCCACAGAAGCTCTACCCTTTGAGCACTGAAGCAGACTGAAAGGTCTTGCACATTAATTTTATATTTGAAGACCCTCAAAATCCTACAAAAAATTACAACTAATAACTGTATGGAGCATACACTAGGACAGTTGTGAAATTAAGAGGATAAGAGAAAGCAGAGTAGAGTAAGCACATTTAGTCCAAAACAAGAAGGAGTATTCATTAATTGATACTGGCAAACAGGATTATATTATATACACATGCACACAACACCTTTAATTAAGATCTGATACCACTAAATATTGAAGAAAAAAATGGATGAATGCTATGTACAGGACATATGTTCTACCATTATTTCTTTTGGGATAGCTGCTTATTCTGAAATCAAACTGTTACAACAGTCTAACTTCCCATGGGAGACTGTAATCTGTGCTGAATCACAGAAAACCACACACAAACACTACTCAAAACCAAGGGGAAATTCCACTATGCTATCTGTTCACTTCCCATGGAAGTTTTTCTTCTCCACCCCTCTTCCCCATTGTGTATAGCTTGATCTGTCAAGTAACTGATTTGTATCAATAAAAAAGTTAGATTAGCATAATCCATGTTTTGTATGAACAAAAAAATTCCACAGAATAATTATATAAAGACACTGCTAAAACTTAAAAGAATATTTACTCTTATAGCCCTAATACTTCAGTACTTAAGCCGTTTTTAAAGAAGGGTCAACACAAATGACACACACACTTACTGTATAGACAAATCAATTGCAGAAATTGTATTAACTTTGGACATCTGTATCCATGTACAAGTCAAAAGTCTTGGTCCATCTCAAGAGAAGGCAATGCACAACTTGTGTGCACGTCTAGATCAAAGGACCCAAACACCTAGTGTGCCAAATCCCACCCCCAAATTAAATTACAGAGGCACTGCTGTTTGAGAGAAACTTTGCCCCTAGCATTCTGTTTACATTTGTCCTTGGTAAAATATTGAGATATTTATAGTACCTTTCAAAAATATTTGGTAAAGTTGTTGTAGTTAATATTTGACCTCCCCCCACATTGCAGATAAAATCTATTTTGTTCTCCATTGCTCCTTCCTTCTCCTTGAAAGATATGAAGGATCTCAACAGTTTTGTTAGTTGGAGATGTTCCCTAAACAAATGTTTTGTGATTTGATTTTGTTATTTACACTTGCTGTTATCCATCTGCTTTTACTCATCCTCAGCCAGATACTTACAGATACCCAATTCACACGAAGAACACAGAGTACACAGAGTAAGTGACAGCTGTAACAAGCGTCAGTTTGTTTTCATCAGTGAACACTTGGACTTATTAAGTATCCTAATATTGTGGAACTGTTTTGTACCAAATCAGATTTTAAGGCTTGAATCCAAACTACATATATAATGTAAAGTGTCATGGGATCAATTAAAAAAAAAAAAGCAAGTTCTCATTTCCATGCATTTATGCAGTGTAATAGTTTTATTAATTCTAAAGCATCTAAAGTTGTATCCTGGACTTCAGTAACACATGGAAAATATCTGGAAGAGCCCCGACTCAGAAACAATTTCCATCTTTTGGAAAGGGTTTCCTGCCCTCACCCCCATTGGAGACACCCCTGAAAGCTTTCCTTACAACTGAACAATTTACACCATACAAGTTCTTTTCCACATAAGGCAGATTATAGCTTGATAAATGTCACTGTACATCTACTAGACGGAAACAGACATGGACAGGGAGAACTGCATAATCATTCCTTCCACCTCAAGCCTGACAGTCTAGGAACACGCACACAATGGCCCCTACAACACTTTGGGCTGCTGGTACATCTCTCCACTATTTGAGATGCGGGCTTACTTCTGCTTCCTGATTCCCAGCTATTATGTTCATTTCTATCCTTTATTCTAGCTTTTAAACTGGCATATTCTAAAGTTTGATTATGCTATCTCTCAAGTTACTGATTTAAGTGGAATCACAATTATTCTGAGCTAGCATAAACTTAGTGACTACTGACAGCAGAGCCAATTAGTGAAGGACTCCTATCTGCCCATTAAACACTCATGTTTTGATTTACTGCTAGTTAGTCTGCCCTAAACCCAAACCTTTTCAACACTACTTACATTTAAACAAAAATACATAAGATGTGAAGGTTCAAATATGCATGAATGGTCAGGAGCTACAAAGCTTTGAGGAAAAGGGGAGCCAAATTCAGACATTAGTTTAAAAAGGGGGGGGGAGAGGTAGAAATTGAACATTGACAAATGTTTGGTGGCAATCTCAGATTTAAAATTTACATGCTGAAGGGGCTGGAAGTTTAAGTGTCGTCACTTTACATGATTTTCTGAAATTTGGCCAAAAAGTATAATACTTATTACCAGTATAAATATTCAGTAATGTTAACATAACTTTCACAAATAAATCATAGCTGAGGACAACAACAACAACTCTATAATATACAATTTTTACTGAAGATTACTGTTAGAGTTCTGCACAAAATACAATAAATTCAGATCCTATGTTATTTTCTACGAGCAAAAGGCACGTGCTATAAAAAGCTAACACTCTGGAAAAGGGTAGCATTTATAAAGGACCTCACAATCATAAAGTGAAATCTAATTCTTTTTTTTCTGGGAAGCAGGGGAAGAAGAGAAGCAAAATGAACATCAAGTCCAAAAAAAAAAAAAAAAAAATCCTAAAAACAAACACTCCTGAAGCAACAGATTAGTGCCACTTTTCTTCTGTAAGGTTTCCCCAATGTTGGTTAACCTTAGAATGGCAGACAGGTCTATGCGCTGTAATGAGAATTCAGCATGCAATGAAAAACATACAGAAGACCTGGTGAGAGGACTTGAAGTTTGTCAGCTTCCCATTATTTTAGTGTTTAAAATGTCTGTATAGGAGGTGGAACACTCCAATTTTGTTCCAGCTCTCAAAACAATCACAATGCAGTACCATATATCATCCGAAAAAAATCTATCAGTGTATTCACCCCTTTCGTCCAAGTTTGATCAGTCTTGCAGTCCTTACTCAAGCAATACCGCCACCTCTGACAGTGGCAAATATCATGAGAAGAAATGAAAGAGCAGAGATTCAAAACACTTTTCAGAAGGGGTCAAAAAAGGTCTAACTAAAATCCAGTGCATTATATCAGGCTGAAGTTTCTTTAAAAAGATATTTTAAAGTACTGACTCTGTCAAAAATATTGGGTCTGCACCCTAATTGCCATGCATGTGTAGACCGTGACGCTTTACTGCACAGCAAATTAGTCTGCTGCACAAAAAAAAGTGTCTCATGTAGATGCATCCCATTAGAATTCTGTTTGTGATGGAAGTAAGTCGCTATGGAGAAGATAGTAAAGTTAAAAAGAGAATGCATGTAATCAACCAACCAAGAACAAGAATTCAAATAAGAGCCTAAATTTTATGCAACTTTCCTGTTATCAGAAAAAAAACCACGCACAAATTATAGAACATACAAGTAGTTGTTGAAGGAATTCACCCAAATAACACTTTTTCACATTAAGTAACAAGTTTTAAAATCTGCCCCACCAAATGATACCACTGTTTATATTTCCTTTATAAATATGGTCTTGCTAACTGAAAATATTCCTTGGCCGCCTATAGTCAAAAACAACTGTAAATAATCTAAGAGAGATCCATCTCCTTCCATCACTTGCATATACAGTACTTTGTAGATGGAGAAGAAGCTGAAGGGCCACATGCTCAGCAGGCTGCACTAGTGGGGACCACACAAGCATGTGTCCTAGGAGATCCACCCCCACCTTCACCCCCCAGTAACAGGTTCCTGTGCTGAATGGGCACATGAGGTTGTGGGCTCTTCTGGCACTGTGGGCTGTGCTGTGATCCACCACACCACTCTACTCCCTGGGGTGGAGGGTAGGAAGCAGAAGCCAAAGGAGTGAGCGGGAGCCCAGAGATCCTGGCTGCTGCTAAAGCCAGAGCAGTAGGAGGAAGGGTGGTTGGGTGGAAGCCTGGGGCCTGCAAATCAACCCCTTGCAGGCTGCATGCAGCTTCTGGGCCACCAATTAGAAAGCCCTGGTTTAAGAGATGTAGGAATGGTTAGGAAGATTTAAGTTACTCTTTTGTTATTAGTATCATATACACTATATTAAGATCTTGTTCCGTACCCCTTATTACCAAAAGGCAGACTCCCGAAAATTAGTAATTAGCTATGCGCTGAAGTAGTCTGTGCAAGCCTGGGCCCTTGAGGAATTTTAAATTGGGCTATATTTACAGATTCTCAAATTTGTGCTAGAATTCTATGAATTATCACAATGCCTTTGCATTAAAAGACAAATCATGATTCTCTCAGGTACTGTATTAGAAGATCTCCTTTTAATAGGTGAAAAAAGCTGCTTAAGTTTACTTGAGAAACATTCTTGCAGCCAGAAGCCCAAACCTAACTAACATGCTATATCTACTTAGTTGAACCATTTTTAATTCTTTAGTTTTTCCTTATTTCTCTGCCAGTGCAGAAATCAGATAGCTGATTTAGCCAGCCACCATTACCTTTACATCACACTTTTTACTGTGATACTTTCAGTGATGTAACAAATAAAAAGTAGGCTGGCACAGTTAATGACAGTGCGCACAGCAGTTAGTTTAATACCCATAACAATTTCCAGTTCATCAAAATTCAGGTTACTACTGCTAGCTGTGTAACACTCACACAGATTTATGGGCAGTTTATTCTAGGTCAAATTCTACATTAAGTCATGCACTAAAATCAGCAACCATTGTGAATTATAACTAACTATAGAATTTCACCCCCATTTTCATTTTAAGTGTGTAAATATTTATTCAGATACATTTCAAAGAAACTTTGCATCTTGTGTAGTGATCAACAATCTGTCCGAATTTTTTATGACAGCTATAAAAATAAGACAACAATGGTATCTAGGTGGAGCCTTACACCAATTTTTCATAGTAACCAGTAAATACTGAGCCACTGTCTTAGTCATCATCCTGTTGGTTCAAAATGTACTGTTTTCCAGATTAAATGACTGTGTTTATCCTGAACAAGAAACAAGAGTAAACTTTTTGATCAACAGCACAAGCCATAAATTTTATTTAAAAAATAACAGTTAGAAGGTACTTACCACAAAAGCCAAGCTCTCTAGAATTAACAAAACGCTGCTGAGAGCGCATAGTTTCATTACAAGTAAAGAAAATTCTCACCTGAGTGCGTATGTATAGCCAGTGTTCTCTGGCACACATTGGGGAGGGGTATACGTGTGTAGACGTGAAAAGTCCATGCTGACTGTTTCAAATCATACTGCAAAGAGGTGAAAACAAAGTGATGCAATGACAAGCATTTAAAGACAAGGTAAGAGCCCTTGCTTTGTTCAGCCTGTGTTACTGAATACTGCAAAAATACTGCAGGGGCGGGACAACAAACCTTACGGGTATCGAAGAACTGGGTTCCCACACAAAGTTAACATTACCCCAACCAACAGCATTACTGTTGCTGCTAGATATCGCTTATCACTGCTGCATGAAGCGAAATGGCTTCCGCTTGAAGACTGCTTTCATTTTGATTAGTCCTAGATCTTCTATTTTCATTAGGTACTTAGTTATTTGGAATCCCAAGCTGCTATCACTAATACATCATACTACTTTTCAAGTAACTGAAATACTAAATTACGCCATTCCTATAAAAACCACACATATCATTTTACTACTAAACACGTAACGATTTTACAAAACCCAAAACAGTACTTTCAAATTACTCTTAGTATCTCAATTAATAGTCCTCAAATGACACAGCACTTCCAAGAAGAGTTTATCGTCTCCTCTGCCCAGCTAAAAAATCTAATCCAATTTACAGCTAGAAATTTTGCATTCGAGTAAGTTGGTTACTTCTGAAGTCTTTTGAACACCATTTACTAAAGTAGGGAGGTTGTTTTGGGCTCACTTTAAGAGGTCATACAGTATTTCAGGACTGGCTAAACTAAGCCTCTGCGTGAAAACACTTGGGGCCACCACGCCCAAGCAGAGAACATGAGTCACACAACTAATTAGGCATTTTCCCAAACTCCTTTCAGTTTAGGCTGTAGAAAAGCGACTATTAAACAGTTCTGGTATGATAACTCAGTGAGTACGGAAATCTGAGTGTGTGTGAATTTAAGCATTATTTCCAAAATAGCAACCCTCTTCAATAAGGTGCCTGGGAAGGCCTGACATCGTAATAAATACGATCTGTAGAGCAGCTATCAAGAGTAGAATGCAATCCTGTTTTATAAGAACACAACCAGATATATATTAATTGCATACATGTATTATAATTAATTAGATCTGTATTATACTATTTTTAAGTGTCTAACGGAATAGTCTGTGTGCGCGCTTCTGGAGACTAAAGACAGAACTTCCAAAGGAGGGTCATCCTTTATTGCTGCTTCTCCTGGTTCAGGTCTCCTGTTTTTTCAGGCTTTTTACTCAATTGACCCTTCCTGCACTCCTTGACCAAGCACTACTCATTTTTTAAAGTAACAAGCCTGCCACAAAAAATACTACATTTGGCTAATGGTTTGCAACCCATTAAGTGCAAGAGTGAGGAGCTTGCAGTTACCAGATCCATACATTTCTCAAAACAGGCATCCAGTGTCTAAGGTGTTACAAATGTTTCAATCATTCAACCTATGTTTTGTAAATAGACCATCACAGGTACAAGCTATTGCAAATATTCCCCATTTATAAACAAATAGCCAAAGACAGGTCCAGTAACTAATGCCTTTAAGCATCCCGTTTTGTCACTCAAGGCCCATCACATTTAATTGCCAAGTTAGTCAGGGGCTACAAAAACAAACAAACAAAACCCACAAGACTTCACACCTAAACAAATCCAAAAAACAGGAGCCAGGCAATTTAACAATTATAATGTGACAGTCACCCTTTTCTTCCCTGTTTTGTTCAGACTTTAGTCAGCCACCCATCAAGGAAAAATGCTTTAAAGCTATACAATTAAACAGTATAAAGCAAGGCAGAACTACCAGCAAGTTGTGCAGTCCAGGAAAGATCAAAAACCATCTGCACCCAGCTTAACCAGCAAAGGATCCTGCTCGGTGAAGGTAGCAAGACTGGACCAGCTTCCCTGCCTGCATTGGTAAGAAAACACCGCTGCAGCTAACTGTGTACTAGGACTTCTGTAATAGCTCATTTTATATTGGGAAAAGAGTCTTTTTCTGCCATTTAGTTTTGTAGCTTGTTGGCAGATATTAAAGCAAGCCTTTCTGCTATTAATCAACCGAGTGTTGTGCCAATTCTTAAAGCACTAGGTTTAAAAAATTGGTTTCTAAGTGCATCAAACAGCAACTCACAAAGACACTCTCATGGACTCAGAGGAAGAGAGTTCCACTTTCAGCTTCCTTTGTGCAAAAATGAAGTTTATTTTCTACCTATGGGGACTTTATACCATCTTTCATTTTCCCTGGGCCTGAGGAAGGGCATATGTGCCTGAAAGCTTGCAGAAAAAGATATTTTGTTTGTGATTTCTTAGTTGGTCTAAGAAAAGGTATCATCTCTGAACCAAGAGTTTATTTTTGTCTCAGATCAACAAAGCTACCAAATACATCTCTGTTTCTAAGTGCAACACCTACACCCAGGTTTTTGGCTGAGTAGATGGGGACCTAAGTGTTAATATTCTTCAACTGCCCCACTAGTCTTTGCAGTTAACAACTCTGAACACAACAGAGTTCCCTATTTGCTAAAACATACTGTTTAAATCGTGCTCGTGTCTTCTGATTATTCATGACCTATAAAAGATATGATGCGATTCTCCCCTCAAATGTGCATGCCAAGGGTGCTCAAAGAAAGCAAACAAGGTTCCTTGGGTGAATCTGATATCTTTTATTAGACCAACCTTCATCCTCACACGCAACAATTTCACTTTTAATAATCAGGTTGGTCTAATAAAAGATATCAAATTCACCCAAGGAACCTTGTCTGCCTATGTCCTTAGACCAACACGGCTACACCCTAAACCCCTGCAAAGAAAGCAAAGCACTGAAATAAAAAAAAGAAGAAAAGCCATTAGCTAAGGAGAAGTATCATCTTATCTTCAGGGAAAATATCTTTAAAAACAACTGCAACACAAAATTGAAATAAATGACTTAAAATGGCCAGTTTTAACAAGGCCATCCACCCTGACAGGGACACCTTAAAACTATGAATAAGACTGAACGTGGATCCAGCTGCACAGACACTTTGCAAACAGCATTTCATCAGTCAATTGTATTTTGACCTGGCTGATCTCAACTTTCTGATACCCAGGGACCTTGTACCATGTAATATTAGACTATAAAAAGGACATTTTCGTAGCCATCCAATTCTGAGTAGCTAACTCCTGCTTTGGAAAGGTTTCTTCCCACACCTAAGTGTTCAACATACAGTAACAGTCTATTTGA
>NW_005842677.1:751785-758366 GCF_000455745.1 Alligator sinensis | reverse complement strand
AGTGTTGTGGGAAACTTTAAGGTTTCCAAGCAACATTAAAACGATAAAAGTTAGGTGTTAGCTTATTTTTTAAAGTAGCATCATTTCTGATCTCACAAAGATTGCACAAATAAAATACTTCAGAAACTACCAGTTACTTTATTTACATTTTTGCTACTTAAATTGCACTGAATATATTTACACATATGCAAAGAAAGGATCTTTGGGTTTTTTTGTATTATCAAAGATTTCTCAAAGGAATTTGCCACCTAAATGTCCTATCTTAACAGAAACATTGCCCTAATGTTTAGAGGCCTTGCTTCATTTCTTGATTTCTGAGTTAAATTCAGAATACAAATCCAATAGGACAATTCAGGAATTAGGCATTCTTGTATTATTGGTAATATTTCCAAAACCAGTAAATATAAGAAATTTGTCCTATGACTAAAAATAGATCTTAATAAGGTACCTCTGAATACAAACCATCGGTATGAGAGCCACAAGTTGAAGAAAGGAGGAGTTCCTAAATACAGAGTTAGGCTCCCAACAAAGTACATAAATCAGTTCTCCAGGTCAGTGCTCCCAGCACCCAGAAGTGCTTTTATATTAAAACCAGGCCACCAGCTTAAGGCTAGGGACAGAAGTTACAAATAAACCAGTATTGAAAGATTGAAAACTGGTTCAAATCTATAGCACAACAGAAGTTCAGTGCACATATAAACAGCTTCCAAAATGGCAGAAACTGGTTTAAGATAAACCTGGATAGATGCAGTGTGAGACTTAACTGCTTTGGGTTAAATCAGTTTATTGAACTTCTGTACAGATACCCTCCAGATTCAAGTTGTCTGCTCCAACAGAGCAGGGAAGTAGACCCTAGCCCCCCAGCTTCTGGGTTGGGCTACTGCAGGCATGTGGCTACATTTCTGGAATCAAAAGTAGAAAGGCTGTTCACTTACTCATCGGACCAATCTATGCAGCTTTAACCCATGAAGACTGAACCGATTTAGCCTTGGGCTTTATGATCGTCTGTACTTAGCTTAAAGGCCTAGCTTCAGATACTTTTGAAAAAGCTTTGACCCTCCCCACTTCTGTTTCAATACTTTACACCCATTATTGTTACGTGACTACTGTAGGTAATAAGAGCTGGGTGGCACAAATCTTTCCGTTTTCTCACTCTGTGTGCTTGAGAGCATTCTCCTGTATGTTCAGTCAATCCTCTGTGTGGAGCAGAAGGAAATGTATTTTAACAAAATAATGCAGTTGTCAAGTACACAAATTGGCAAGAGAACTGAAGAGCTGATATAGTACTTAAACACTTTTTTTTGCCTGAATAAACTTCATACTGATTGTGTCACAGGGTGATCACTGGTAAGGCAGGCTACATGTAGGCTTTTCAATATTTGCCAAATATTAAATTTAAGAAGCTAAAAGTTAATGGGGCCCAAAATTGATTGGATTTACCCTTTCTTTCTTCTTTAGAATCTGTTTGCAACATTCATGCAACTTTTGCATAGTATCGTGGGGATACAGCTAAAGTACGCAGGAATAATTTACTAAGAACAAAAAAGAAGATTGTGTTTGTGAGGCAACTCGAGAGCACTGAAATTGGAGACAGAAGTGTAAGTTACCCAAACAAAGTGCAAGCAAGAAAACATTGGATGCCTCCCCACTGTCACTAGCCTTACAATCCTACAAAACAACATCCTTATTCCTCTTGGACATGCAGGTAAACTCATGTTTGTTGGTGGAGAGAAAACAACCATGCCACAGGAAACCAATCAAATTATTGTTGTAGTGCTGTTTGAGTACTAGTGTAGCCCCCCTGCATTGTGAAGGAGAAGAGGTCCTGCTCCATGCCCTAAATTCCAGCAATAAATCCAAAGATGTCAAAAAAATCAGTAAGATAAAGTCTATGTTCCTGCCCCCTCCATAAGCCTCTTTCCCAACTGTATAATACTCATTTTCCATAGCTTCAAATCCGTAAATAACGCAAAGGAAATCTTGGCTCAATTGATGTCAATGGAAGACTCATACAAAAAGACAAGACCTACTGATAGCAGCCTTTTAGCACAAACCTAAAGGTATGCAACCTCATGCATTAATGGGTCCACAGCAAAGGCAGGACTATAACGAGCCCCAACTTAAATCTATTTTATGGTCTTATATAGCCACATCCGCATAGTATCTGAGCATCTCATAAGCTGGGTCAAGTACTGTAGTATTATCTTCAATAACTCCTTGTGTGTTAGTATTTCTCATCCTAACTTTACACATGGAAAACTGATGTACAGGAGGATTAAGCAAAGCAACAAGGTCACAAAATAAATCTGCAGTGAAAACAACCCCACAGTCCCAGACTACTGCTCTAATTGGTAGACCCTGCTCCCTCCCCTGCCCCCACCCAGTCAAAACTGAGAAAAGCAAGTCTTTATTGTAAAACCATTTTGCACATAAACATTTAGCAGGAAAGTAAAAGCAACACAGTCCCATGCAAAACCAATGTGAATAAACTGCAAAGAATGAATAACTGATTGAGTAAAAAAACAAACAAAAAACAAAACCACACACAAAAAAAAAACAACAACAAGCCAAAACACCACCAAAATATCTCACTTTTGATATTACAAGGGGTTAGGAAGAAGAAAATTAAGTTATTCTTTTAAGCCTTGTAACATTTTAACAACAGAAATCTGCTATTTTAGCGTTTTTCTGCTTTCAAAATTAGGTTAAGTTACTAAAACATGCTACTACAAACTGCAGCCTTAGCTGGGTGCAAGTGAAGGTGATAGGCTCTGGTTTCATTACTATAAATATCAAACAACGTAACAATTCCTGGCAAGATACTGCTTCTACTTTGGATTTCAAATGTGAAGTTATACTATTGTTCAAAATAACTATTTCAACACAAATATTGTCCTGCATGGGGAATAGGAATCCCTAAATAAGAGATTACATTAGATGTGAATTTACTTCTATGGAGCAAGCGTACCTTTAACACCTCCAAGCTCTTTTCCACATACTCCCAAAACTACCAATATAAAACAGGCTGAAAAGCAATGGCTTCAAGCAAACGGATACAGGTTTAAAATACATTTTTTTTCATAAAGATGTGACGAACATTTTAAAAAGAAACAAAATTCATATCTTAATCACATCATAGAAGAGTAAAAGTCTGTTATGCTACTCTTGACTCTTACAAAAATTACTAATTACTAAAAACACTATTTAAATAAGCAAATATACCATATATTCAGATCAGCTCCTTTTTTCCATTTATAATAGTAGTTCAACAGAAAATAGCAGCAAATCAAGTTGTGAGCCAATAAACAGATCTGTTCGGTGCTTGTGCACACAGCATTTAAACATGCTATAGGTAAAGTGCACCAAGTCATTTTGCAGATTAGGAAACTGTAGATTTAGATAGCAGTAAGAGTCAAACACCTTGCTGCACGTGAATCAGATCAGGCCTCTTCATTTAAAGAGGCTCCGTGCTCTACTTAAGGCTCCCCAGAATTAGACAGTTAAGCAAGTTAGTCCATAAAAAAAGCAAATCGTTTCAAAACACTTAGTTGCAACTTGCCTAGGTAAAGCTCCAAGATCTATCACTTTATTGCAGATGAACAGAAGACGGCAGTAAACGTGTGGCAAACCTAGATATCCCAAATCCAGTGTCATCCGTTTCACATGTTTAGCATGATTAAATGTTTCAGCCTTCTGTTCCAAAGCCTGGCAATCCCAGCCAAAATCATTCAAGGCAAGTTTGCAAGTTGACAGTATGTTATTTTCTATTCCACACCGCAGAATCCCAAAATGGCTTCCTAGCTTCAACAAAGCCTGAAGGATCAGCCTAATCTGATCCAACCAAGTAAAGCTCCTGTTGTCAGTCAGAGCCATAGTTTAAATGTATTGGACCCTGCCAATTTGTCCAGCCCACGCCGTTTAACTCATTAGTTTCCTTAACGCTAGACAAGCACATCCACAATTAAAGAGCTGGTCCAGCAATTTATTTATAGTTACATGCCACCATTGTGTGCATTTTAAGTATCGCACTTCAATGAGCTTTCTATTAAATAAAAGAATAAATTATAAAAAGATATTTTCTCATATGCATGCATCCATTCCTTAGCAAAATCTGCAAGACTAATTTTCAGAACCTACCTTGATTTAGGAAAATGAAGATAAGCTCTACAAGCCTGATCCAATGTTCTGCTTTTGCTAACAGAGCTAACCTCCCACCCACACGCATAGGAGTTGTAGCCTAATTTAAAATAGCTCCTAATCGCAGGTCAGTGAAGCAGTGTTAATTAGGGTATGGCAGATCAGTTCATGATTTGTTCCTGTAGATGCAAGTAGAAAGAAAAACGTAATGTTTGCCGGTTTAATAAGCAAAGCTCTTCTTAAACAGGTCATTGCAAAGGTGGTTCCTTCACAACCCCTTTTTCTAAAATAACAACCAGCAAAGAAAGTTTATTTTGATGAAAATAATATTGCTCCCAGAGATCAGGGAATACATTGGAAATTAAAAGGTGCCTTTTTATTAATTTCTGCCCAACAGAAACATTAAAAACCTCTAAACCACAGCAGTAAAACGGATGTGTGTGTTTATTGAACGATATACTTCAATTTGATTTGCATGATAGCTGTTCTTTATAATCCAGCCCTTCCCTCACTTTTGCCAGCTTCATTTGCAGAAAAGTTAAAACAAAACAAAACAGAAATCAAGCTAGGCAGTACACATTCCTAACAAGGGCTGTGCTCAAGCTGTCCTAAAGCACCCACAACACTGCTTGTTATTGATTTAAAAACTGGGATAAGGGACATGCTGCCTCCCCCTCCCTGCTCCACCCCTGTCTTGTGGAGGAGAGACTAACTTCTGAAAACTGATCCAAGTCACAGCCAAAGCCTTAGGTTACTCCCTTAGATCCTAAAATGCGGAAGTCCCCACCGACAGGTACACAGGACTCTGCTGACATCAACGGGGCCTTGCACAAGGGTGCATCCCCCATCAAGGGCACAGCTGGACCTTTATTTTGGCAGCGTCTCAAAGTATGAAACACGCTTGAAGCCCAATTATTTTAACTTTCACCTTCTGTAGCTGACTGCAGAAGTGAAAAAACAAAAAGTCTTGGAAAGAATGAGCTTCCCATTCCTGAAACGTTAGTTTGAAAAACAAGGTTTGATCTCTGCTGAAGAAGCATCAGTGCTTTGCACTGTTTCAATGTATTGCAAAGTAAAAAGCATGCTCCTTCACCTCCTTAAAGAGAGAAAGATAGAGATATGAAGCAGAACTCACATACAGGGTATTGATAATTTATTTGGGTGAAACAGCAGAGTCTGTGTAGTGAACATGTACTGTATCCAACCAAGGCTTTAAGGAATGATTTATATAGGCAGGATGTAGTTACCCACATTGGGGCTTGACCAGGACACAGGAGTTAACAGCTATGGCTTAAAAACAAGAGAAAGGTTTTTTGTTTTTGGTTTTTTTATCCTAAAATGAACTCAAGCTGTTTGTAGGTAAAACACAGTTAAGACAATACACTTCCTCAGCCTGACAAAGGGTGTTTGTGCCCAAAAGCTTGCAAAGAATAATTTTTTCCAACTATCTGAGTTAGTCTAATAAAAGATATCGGATTTACCCAAAGAACCATCCACGTCTGCCTGTGCGCTTAGACCAACACCCCAAAACATGGGAAGATACTGAATTTTGTCTTCACAATGTTCTTGGCTTGGGATAATTAACCCAGGGACAAACAAAAACACTCCTTTTATTAGGCCGGGTCCTGGTTACTTTTCCTTACACTACTGCTATTCTTGGGATATCACCTGACCAAAAACGGTCACATTTTGGTTGAACTTCGCATTGAAACTAACGGAGCAGACAGGAGGTCTTTCGCCTGGTCCTGGGACAATACACCAGATGCTGACCACATACATCCACATACAGTGGCATAACACTGTTCCTTTCCGGACCTAAAAAAATTAAATGGGACCTCACAGGCTGTGTCCGGAGGAGCAGGAGCGTGCACTTGCAGTGGCACAAATTGCCTCAGCGCACACCCTTGCTTGTGCAGCTCGCTGCAGGACAAGTTGTCCCATAACGGGCAAACCGCCCGTGCCCGGCTCCTCAGCTGGAGCGCTGGAGGCCGCGGCCAGCACCTGTGCCAGGGCTACCAGAGCATTACTCCGGACGGCCTGGGCTCTGGCACAGGCTTGTTGTGTGTACACTGCGCTGCTTTTTTTTTTTTTTAAATGTGGAAATCCCGGTAGCAAATCCTGCTGTGCTGCCAACTCGCAGCGTGGCACACGTTTTCACGTTCACACACCGCGCATCCCCCCACGCCCGTGGGTGCGGCCGCAGGGCTTGCTTTCCAGCGTCTCCGTCTAGTGCTGTACACCCTCTCTCATGTCCACCCAGCATAAGGCCACGGTTGAAGAAGAGCGGGTGCAGGTTTCCACCTACCGGCCCCCAACACAGCACGAGGAGCAGCAGGTTAATTTAGTGTCCTCAACCCTTCTTGCCTCATCAGACTGGAGGCAGCGCTTAGCTTGCGTGCGTGGAGCCCAGCAGCCCCCTTCCACTCCGGCTGGGATGGGCCGGG